>NC_142799.1:74929008-75127047 GCF_049724085.1 Artemia sp. Qi Xiang Cuo | reverse complement strand
AAATCTAAACTAAACTAAAACTAAACTACTAAACTAACTAAAAATTTAAACTGTCTAACTAACCAAAACTAAATTCTAAACTATAAAATAGTAAACTAACTAAACATCTAAACTATACTAAAATTAGACTAAGCGAACTAGAACTATAACAAAAACTCTAGCTATACAAAAACTAACCGAAAACTAAACAAACTAAAATCTAACTAATAAACTAACTAAGATCTAAACTACTAAACTAACTAAAAATTCTACACTAAAAATAAAGACTAATCTAAAACAAAAGTAATTTAAACTTAGAATCTAACTAAAACTCTAAAATAAAACTAAACGTAAACTAAAAGAAAACTTAACTACTAAACTAAAATCTAAACTTTTAAACTAACAAAAACCCTAAACTAAAACTAAAAACTTAACTAAAACTAATCTAAAAATAAACTAAACGAAGTAAAAATCTATACTATAACTCTAACTAAAACTCTAGCTAAACTAAAATTCTAAACTAAAAATAAACTAACTAATACTAAACTAAAAAACTAAACTACTAAACTAACTAAATCTAAACTAATAAACTAACTAAAATCTAAACTATTAAACTAACTAAAAATTCTACACTAAAACTAAATAAAATCTAAACTACTAAACTAACTGAAAATCTAGCTAAAACTCTAAAATAAAACTAAACGTTAAACTAAAACTAAACACTAATCTAAAACTAAAATAAATTAAACTGAAAATCTAACTAAAAATCTAAAAGAAAACTAAAAATTAAACTAAAAGTAAACTAAAACTAAACTAAACTGCTAAATTAAAACTCTAACTAAAAATATAATTTATAACACTAAACTAAAACTAAACTAGAACTAAAATAAAAATCTAAACTAAACTAAAACTAAACTACTAAACTAACTAAAAATTTAAACTGTATAACTAAATAAAAATAAACTCTAAACTCTAAACTACTAAACTAAATAAAAATCTAAACTAAACTAAAACTAAACTAAACGAAAAAAAAATCTAAACTAAAACTCTAACAAAAACTCTAGCTAAACAAAAACTCTATACTAAAACTAAACTAGCTAAGATTAAACTAGAAATATAGTGAATAAATAAACTGAAAATAAACTAAAAATCTAAACTACTAAACTAACTAAGATCTAAACTTTTAAACTAACTAAAATTATAAACTAAAACTAAACAATAATCTAAAACTAAAATAAATTAAACTGAAAATCTAAACTAGAGCATTAAAATAAAACTAAACATTAAACTAAAACTAAACTAAAAATCAAAACTACTAAACTAACTAAAATCTAAACTAAACTAAAACTAAACTAAACTAGAACTCTAACAAAACTCTAAGCTATGACTCTAAGCTAAGACTCTAAACTCATAGCTATCTAAACTAAACTAAAAAATAAAGGTAATAAATAAACTTAAAATAAACTAAAAATCTAAACTAAAACTAAACATTAAACTAAAACTAAACTAAAAATCTAAACTAAACTAAACTAAACTTCTAAATTAAAACTCTAAATAAAACTCTTTAGTAAAACTCTATCTAAACAAAAACTCTAAACTAAAACTAAACTAGCTAAGACTAAACTAGAAATAAAGGTAATAGATAAACTTAAAATAAACTAAAAATCTAAACTAAAACTCTAAAATAAAATTAACTATTAAACTAAAACTAAACTAAAAATCTAAACTAAACCAAACTGAAACTAAACTAAAATAAAGGTAATAAAAAAAACTTAAAATAAACTAAAAATCTAAACTAAATAGGTAATAAAATAATAAATTAAAAATCTAAACTAACCCAACCTGCAATCCTCTTTTTCTAATATTTCTGCCCCCCCCCCGGATTGTCTTTGTAGGCGTGGTAAACAAAGCCCTCTGTTTGGGTGTGTGGGGGGATGTAACCGACTCGCTGATTGGGTGAGAAAGATACACGTGATCTAACTGTTTACGGGACACTCATAGCATTTGGCTCAAGCAACAACAACAAATACTATTTCTGGATCATAACATTCGCTGAGAGCGTGCACTTACAACAACAACAACAACATTGACCTTGACATTTTGCCTCGGAAACAACAACAAATACTATTTCTGGATCATAACATTCGCTGAGAGCGTGCACTTACAACAACAAAAACAACATTGACCTTGACATTTTGCCTCGGAAACAACAACAAATACTATTTCTGGATCATAACATTCACTGAGAGCGTGCCAAAAACGCACCTGGAGAAAGAGACCATGGAGAAAGAGGTCATTGACCCCATTAACCACGTGTTCTCCCTAGGGACTCTATGCCCATATTTGGGGTGCAAAAAAGTTATAGGTGGCAGCAGGGGTGTCGCGTCGGAGTCAATAAGGCCCTTCTACTCAGATCTTCATATAATGCTAACGAAACAAAACTGTATATAATACCAACAATACCAAAATAGGTCCCGACGCATATTAGCGTGTTTGGGATGACCCAAAAAAAGGAACACTTCAACTTCTTATACACTAATACACTTCCATATATTTGACACCTTTATGCTTCAGAAGTGTAAAAAATTAAGTATTTTTCAAAGTGACAACTAGATAAATATAATTACTCCTGGAAAAGAAAAATAAATAATAATAAAACAAAAAAAAACGTATCCGTTAAGGGGGAAAATACAAAAATTCCCAGCATTCCGTTCAGGGGTAAAACACGGAAAGTCTTAGCTTTAGATTCAGGAGCTACATTTCTGTTTTAGTGGCACCATGTGTCAGCTCATAGGCTCTCTGGCAAATCAAGCAAATGTGGGTGATATATTTTTACTAAAATTACGTATTTTCAGATATTTCCCTTATATTTTCTATAATTATACGAACTTTCTTGTGTACTAATAGCTGCAGTAATTACTAATAAACAAATACATATTTAGGATCATAGGCAGCGCAATAGCGCTGCCTAAGGAGAGAACAATGTTGGCACAATGTATTATTTATTTTTTGGTTCTTGGTCTTAGACCATGGCACTTCGTATCGAAGAAGTTGTCGTAGAAACTTCGAAAAGGGCTCATTCAATTTGAAATTGTATTGGCTTGTGACCATTTTAAAATTCTAAAATTATTTAATGGATACTAAAACACATTTCACGCCCACCATTTCCCCAAACACATATCATCAAAATTTTGAGATAGCCATTTTGTTCAACGTAGTTGATTTCCAGATAGAACTTATGTTTTTGAGGAGGACACTCCCCCACAGCCCTAAGGGCAAGGGTTGTAAGTTATATCCTAGGGGCATATAAGGTTTTTATAGAAAGCATTGTCGTAGAAACTTCAAAAAAGGCTCGTTTCATTGGAAATTCAAAGGGCTAGTACTCTTTTTAATAGTCGTAAGTGATTGGAGGGCAACTAACCCCTCCTCTCACGCCCACCTTTTCCCCAAACACATCCAATCAAAATTTTGAGATAGCCATTTTGTTCAACGTAGTTGAAAGTTCTTGACATTAGGTCTTTGAGGATGACGACCCCCCCCCCACAACCCTCGGGGTAAGGGTTGTATGCTATGCCCTAGGGGCATGTAAGGTTTCTTATGTCGTAGTCGTAGAAACTTCAAAAAGGGCGCATTTGATTGGAAATTGAAATGGCTAGTGCCCTTTTTAATAGTCAAAAGTGATTGGAAGGCAACTAACACCCCTTCCACGCCCACCATTTCTCCAAACACATCCAATAAAAATTTTGATATAGACATTTTGTTCAAAGTAATTGCAAGGTCTGGAAATTATATCTTTGAGGATGAGACTCCCCCCACAGTCCTTAGGGTAAGGGTTGTTAGTTATTTCCTGGGGGCCTATAAGGTTTTTATTGAAAGCTTTGAGTAGAGATGACCCTATAACTCCTACGAGAACACCGTGCTGCCACCTACAACTTTTTTTTACATAATTTATGTCTGTTTGTTGTCAGTGAGAATTTGAAAAACAGGAATTTTGTCACATTTATGGATGTTTTCATGGATGGTTATGTGTGTTGCTCGATTTATTTGATGTTTTTCATGGATGTTTTATGGTTTTTGTCAGTGAGAATTTGAAAAACAAGAATTTTGTCACATTTATGGATGTTTTTATGGTTTTTGTCAGTGAGAATGAAAAAACAGGAACTTTGTCACATTTATGTCTGTTTTTATGGTTTTGTCAGTGAGAATTTGAAAAAACAGGAATTTTGTCACATTTATGTCTGTTTTTATGGATATTGTCAGTGAGAATGAAAAAACAGAAACTTTCTCACTTTGATGGATTATTGAGTCTAATGGGGGCAGGTCAATGACACTTCCTTCTTGTTGTTGCTCGATGCAAATGTTATGATCCAGAAATAGTCGTTGTTGTTTTTGTTCGAGGCAAATATTATGATTTTTCCGAAAACAGCTAGATCATGTGTGTTCTTCTCAGCCAACCATATGTCTTGTTACATAGTAGCGGTAGAGAGAATATAAGGACAGAATTTTTGCTGTAGTTATATTAGCATGTTAATAGGATTAAAAGAGAATAGTTTGTTTGGATATATATTAGTGTCGATGGCGGGTGAAATGTTTACCCAATTACAAGTTGATAGTGGAGTTGATGGTAATAGTACAAGAGCACCAAACACTGCGATGGAAATTAAGAAGGGATCGCGGCTATTTCTGGAATGGGATGCAGTATATGCAAGATATGTGATATCCTTGAGCAAATTTAAAATGGAAGATCAATTATGTTTCGCTGCAAAAGTTGATATAGCACATGTGAATAGACTTCAATGTGCTTTAAGTGTATTAGTGAAACATATCGCAGACAGTAAACTCTATCGGTAATTGTACATGCTTTTCTGGTTAGAGCTGACGAATCAGGGTCAGTCTAGAGTCAACAGTCTGAGTGAAAGGATTGAAAAATGAATTATTTTGGGAAAGAGAGAATTACGTCAAATCTAGTATTTATGAAAAAACAAATGATATTGGATGATAATTTTCTCGAGTTATCACTTAAAAGCAGGACATTCACTCAAGGAAAACTTGACAATATAATGAAAACTGATTCTCCCCCATTGGACTATTGTATGAAACTTTTAAAATGTGATTCCAATGCTTATACTCAATTTATTGATATATTACTTGGAACAAAGGAGAATCATATTGTGGATATACTTTTGAAAGCATTGCCAAAGTGGATGACTCCTCCTTCGAATGAAGTAACGTCACAGAGCTACTCCTCTCCCCTTTCCTACACTTTGAATTTATCGAGCGAAGACGATCAGTTTCGTTTTAGCTGTGAGAGAGTTGACATCGAAAACTAGAAAATGTTCTATATATTCCCAGTGTGCATGTACACTCTTGGCAGTTGGACTCAATGTGAGAATTGTACAATTATTGACGACTATAGTGAAAAGTGTAAATTATGTAATCCTTGTAAATTACATAGAGGCTATGCAGTACAAATTAAAGGATGTAATTCATGTCTTGAAGAGGTGTGTGACTCTCAACCTAGAGGGCACCTGTGCTCCGATTGTCTCAATGATAAATGTGATCAGTGGGAGAATACTTACCCCGATATGATTGGAAAGAATCCCAAACGTGATTTTAGTTTATTTCTACGAGATTGGTACCGTCGTGGATTTAAATTATTCTTGGAAGAGGAATCTGGTCTACGATTCAACTGTTGGGGTAACAAGACAATTTAGCTTCTATGTCATCGCTGTGACGACACTGCCTACTACGACTATAAACCAATTTATTTTTATTTTGCAGCTACCGAATGTGATTCACCACTTGAAAACACAGTTTTTGATATTGCTTCAAATAGACAGATTGAAACTCGTGAATTTCATAATATGAATGCAAATAGTATCATTGACTATACAAAGAGATATGACAAGAGAGAAGTTACATGGTACTGCAGAAAATGTGACCCTGACTTTGCCGTCAATCAAGATCAATATACAGTAAATCCAAATGATTTACCAACATTAGTAGTTCACGACAGTTGCCTATACACCGATGAAGAAATCTAAAAGTGAAAATTTAAAGACATTGTTGTATATATACATTTTATTAATAAACGAATTTGCAAAAATTTTTTAATCACTTTACTCTTAGGTCACGGAAATCAATATTAAATACGCTTACAAGTATATTCTCCAGTAGAAAGTCGTTCAGACGAGGATTGACAACATAAATATGGAGAAACTGCATGTAAGTATAGCCACGACATCGGAACATAAAATATAGTAGTACTTGGAAGCCACAGCTTTTAGTCGTTAGATCCTGCACCCTCTTTCGATTTTGAATAATCGTTTCCCCACTGCTCTCAATATAGTCGCTGATGTGAGGTGTGTAGAATGTATAGGGTAGGCCAAGAGGATAAAAAAACTCAATCTTCTTCGTTGTTTGATAGATGCACAGCCAATGCCCTGTCAACACAGTTGATGGACTGCTATTGACAACAATTAAGGAATTGTTCATGCCTTGAATTTTTCCAAGATAGTGTGAGGGTAGACAATACGATTTGAACTGGGACATTTAGGGATCCATATTAAATACAATGGTTATTTGACTGGTGTTCATGGCGCTAAGTCTAGTAGAACACTGCCTTCAGGAGTGATTTCCCAATAGACTTCATATTGATTTAGCGATATTAGGGTAAGACTCTCAGACGATGAATTAATAAAAACACCCTCTTAACTTACACTTCCCGTACGTACTAGACTCCCATGACATATTTAATGCAATGATACTATGTGTTTTAGCAAAAATTTCTTCAGTTATATCATTTTCAAATAGTTGTGAATCATGATCTAGGGTTTGCATGGTCAACTCATACAATGTTCTATAGTATTCATCAAAAGATAGATTGTAGAGTGGGATAACATTTACTTTGCACACAAGAGATGAAAGTCCAAACATCTCGAATTTATGTGGGCATTCAGTCCATGATCCTATTGCACTAGCGTTTTTTACAAATGCCAATGCAAGTTTCGAGGGGATTCCACCATTGATAAAGGATGAATCGGTGAAGGTGCGTGACCCCATGGCAATATGACGTTGATTGGTGATTGTATGAGGAACAAGTAGTTTAATATTATATCCATTGGCTCTCAGTTTTTTCACGGCCAAAGCAACAGAAATCATAACCGGCTGTTTGCGTACATGAAGTATTGCCGAGGTGAGGGAGAGACTTACATCGGGGTTGGCAGCAAGTTCCTTTCTTAATATGAAATTGGATGGTGCAAGCGTTAGTTTTATATCCAATTTAACAGTGGGCGGCAGCCATTGGGGTATATTAAATATCTCATGATATAAATTTCCAACTAGATGAAATTCACTTGTTGTAGCGTTTTTAAGTGCATCTGTACTATCAGTATTAGTAATATATTCATATCCTTAGGAGGCGCCTCTCAATTCCTTGTATGACTTGGGTGTCATCAACATGAATTGCATATAGCTTGCATAGTTTGAGAGATTGTTGCTTGTGCTCACCAGCGTGCCATTGATGTAGACACTAATTTGACAAGATAAATTATGTAGTATACAATTTTCATAGGATATCCCATCGGTTCGAACTGGCATTGTATTATCGGATTTCCGGACTTTCATTTGTAAATCTATAAATGTTGAAAACATGTCCATAAAGTAGTCTTCATTGGAATAAATTTGAAAGTTGGTATTATCGGAGAGGGGTTGTTGTGGATAAAATTGTTCATCGTATCCATGTTTGACACTGACATCAACATCTTCGGTATTGAATAGATTCAGTTAAGTGGTTATTGAAGGTTGAAAATCCTTATATGGTAGGTAGGATACCTTATGAGAAGAAATAAAGTTTCGATCCAACAATTTTCTTACTGGAGCTTCTGGTGACGCTACGTATTAGGATTCTCCTTCTTTTCTGTGACAAACAGGATGTCTTTCGTATCCGACTTGGTTAAAGACTGATGAGTGATGCATTGTTTCTTGACCTTTTTAAACCTTTACCGTTCTGTTTTAATTTCTCGCCAAGGGTTCGCGCACTGGACCTAAGATTTTCCGTAGCACTTTTTTTAAAATCCTTGCCAGAGCCCCAATCGTATAGTGTAGAGGCTGCAAAATCTGGCGCAGCCGGTACAAGATATTTTCTAGCCATTGGTAGCGATGAGCGAAACAGCTTAGCAAACCAGCTACCAAGACCGTAGCCAGACATTGACGAGCGGCCCTTGTAGTAGTCCATTTCTTTGCCCTGCTGTCTCGGGCCAAGAGTATTAACATAGCAGTCAATATCAGGACAAGTGAATACCACTTTTTTATTAGACATCTTGCTGTTGAACGATGGGTCGAAAATGACATGTAATCACAGCCAAAGCTTTTGAAATTGCTATTGGATCACTTAATTCAGTTCTTAGTGTTAACTGAGAGGGTTCCAAATAGGAAGTGTTTACGAGATTATACTGAAGATGATTTACATTGTAGTGACGAACATACTCTTGATTGGTTTTTTGTTCAAGAACTCATAGGAGGGGGAAATTTGAATTACCAACCCGAAATGTTTCCACAAATGAAGCGTAGAGAAATATACAAGTGTCTGTGGAGAAGGCAGGCGGATAGTCAGCAAAAATGAAATTAGTGTTTCCGGCACTTTTACCATTGATTATATTGAGCTTAAAGCCAAGAACATCCTTTAGATTATCATTGAGAATAACCTTTTCGCTGGCATTAGGTGAACTAATGTAGATCTTGCCCTCCTCCTTTGAATAGTTGAAATGAAAAGCTCCTTTTTTACGAGCAGAAATTCTATTATTGATGGTACGACATAAATTATTCTTATAGGTGTTTTCCTCGTAAGTTAATGCAACATATGGAGATATGACTTGCTTACCAATTAGAATTTTTTCTCGATAGTGAAATACCGTCAAATCATCAGAATGAGCTCTTACTGATAGCTACTCATGTGGTTGAATATTTATGTCATATAAACATAACTTTATCAGGATGTCGTTAGTATATTTGAGACTACTATAAAAATGAGACACTTCAGACTTTACCTCAAATTTGATGGCGGGGGAGAGTTTTGTCCAAAAATCACTTGTTTTATTCAGATCATTGTAGAGAGGATCAGAAACATTGGACATGAAAGTCACATAGAAATCATTGGGCATTGTTAATATCTTCAGCACTGACCCAAGAATCAAAATCCGAGTTGTATCCTAGCCAGCGATCAAGCAGCTGTTTCTTGCCCATACGAGTACGACTCTAATATCCTTTCAATTTGATAAATTTCACTAGTATTTCTTCACTTTTTGCAGTTCATATTCCTAAGAACCGCGAAGAATCTCTTGATCTTTGGTCTTTTGTAGCCAATAAGTCGTGGTTTCGGGGTCATGGATTTGTTCCACTTTAAAAAGTTCAGTGCTCCAAAAATAATTCCCTTTTTCAAAAATATGGGTGGTTCTATTAATTCGAAGAGTATCACCAACATCGAATGTCTCCTTCTTGTTCTTCTCAGTGCCATTGGAGTATTGCTTTAAAAAAAAATCAAACATATTTTCCAATGTAACGAGACTCCCGAGGGCTAGAGTTGGAAAGAGATCGATGTGGTCGATGGTGGTATATCTGCATGATTTTATCTAAATCATGAATAAAAGCCGGTGTATTTTCAAAGTACAATATCTTGAAATTAAGAGGCGACACGTATTTATGAATCAGTCGGCTAATGAAGCCTTAATAGGGCCGTGAATATGAAGAATTACATTATTGTATTCAAAAATAACCCTTTTCATTTTGAGGTGAAGAAACTCACGACCGCGATCCGATTAACATTTTCTCTACGAATCCTTTTCAAAAATACTTTCAATGGCCCGAGCAACTTCAACACCTCTCTTTGATCGTAGTGGAATGGTATAGGCATCCCAATGGTAAGCGACTAAAGATACTGATTGCCACCAGAATATATTTGTAGGGTGCATTGTGACGCCGTTGAATTGCGTCTAAAGTTAAAAGATCCATTTGCATTATATGCAATGGGAAAAAGGCTTTAGTTTGTCGATATTGCTTGCCACGAAGCCTGTGATTCCAATGTAGTGTTTAGCTCGGTTCATTTTCTAGATACTCTTTTGCATTTTTCAATATGGTACCAGACACAACTTTAGAAAGCGTTTTGGGAAAGCATAAACTTCCTGTTTCACCAATATTTTCATAGACACCTTTCAAAACTTCATCCATTTTGAACGCAAACACGTAGTGTAATGTCCACTCCCCTTTTGCACACTGGAGGATGAATCAATTCGTCTTTGCTTTTGACTAGCAGCCATAGGTGTTGTAAAATCATTAGTGCTAGTATTTTCAAATCTTGAATCTTCTTCTTTTTTAAATGATGCTGATTTTGTTGGAGGACCATCTTCTCTTAGTATCTTTAGAATTTTCTTGTTGCCAATAAGACTTTTGGGAAAGTTTGGTACACTTACAAAGGTCCATAGACTATTGTCAAAGGATAAAAGCCCTTTATGATTCGTTACCATATCACAAATTAAATCAACTAGATTATAACTTTTTCCCTGAATTATAATTCGTTTCCCGGTGCTGTCAACTTGAACTTGATCACCAGTTTCTAACATGAGATAAGATAATACTCTTTTACTCTGTTCCCGATAGGTCAGTGGCAATAGGTTTCCAATTTTCAATACAATCGAATTCAATTCCTTCTCCTTTGATTGTGCAGAATCTTGAAGAGATATTTCCTGTTTAGAGAGATCAGTGACGGTGGGTCTCTCACTATTTGGTCTATGCTTTTCTATACGTCACAATGCATCTTGAAGTAAAAGCAGTTTTTTATCTTCGGCAATATTCTCGTCATTAATGAATTTTCTTAGATTGCCTTCAAAATGTTCGATGGGCGGGAGAATAAATTCAAATGGTGTCAATTTATATAGTTGTGTCATCCTCAAGAGAAAAATGTTTACAAGCCCTGCAATTATTGATAGTAAAAGCTTAAAAAAACTACCGCCTGCTTGAAGGAGCAGTGCTATTTTAAATTTGTTTCCCTAGTTTTTAAAATCCAACACACGTAAAGTGGAACGAGGTTGGTGTTTATTTTGTCTAAAACCGTCTACCAGTTGTAAATTTACCTCTGTTAAATTTATGACAAGTTTAGATATTAGATTAATGAAATCATTGTTAACCCCATGGTTGAGTATAACATTCCTAAGCAATGGTTTTGAAGTGCTTAAACCGGAAAATAAATGCCGTTATTCATGTAGTTTTTTCACTGTCATGATGGCGACTAATAGTCTTTTCTACTATTCACTAGAAGATATACTGTAATTCCAATGTCGCAAATGTTGGTGACTACACATAGATCCTCGGGCATGCTCTGATTAAGATTCAGCAAAATGTAACCATAGCGTTTGCTAGTAGCTTGAGTGTATAGTGACAACAGAAATTTTTGGGTGCCGGGGTATATCTGTTTATTGAGAGTTATTAGCGAGCTAGAATCCCGAACGACTCGATAGATAATATAGATAGTGAAATTCAAAGCAAGAGTTCGCACACATGTTCTCTGATGAAAGAGATTGTGTAGACCCAGGGTTATGGAAATGCGTTCATGATGAGATCGGACAATGAACAATTATAGCATTTCCTGTGAGAAGTGGTCAATGGATTCAGCCAAATCATCAATAATCAGCCATGAATTCGGTTCAATACTATTGAAAACATCAAGTCCTCTTATGAATTGTATTGGCATGGTGGTGGAAATAGCTTTTATTTGGTCATAGGACTCCTGCCAAATGCTATAGCAATAGTAGATTTTTTTGGGCTTTTCCAAAAACATTTCATCGCAATTTTGAATTATTCTAGCTAAAAGTGTTGTTTTCTCCAACATTGAGAGCCCACACAAAAGTGATCTAAATGCTCTTTTAAATAGATTTATGTTGTTGACAACATTTGAACTATGGCCAACTGTAAACCATATGTGTCCAATGAATAAGTAGTAATTTTCCCATAGATCTATCTATTCAAGAACAACAAAAACAAAATTTCATGGCAACATTTATTACAGTAATATGAAAACAAATATTTGTTCAACATGAACACTTGTTCAACAAGAAAACTCTATTTGTTCGACATGAACAATGATAACAATTTTTGTCTTTAAACAGCTTTGTCCATCTACAGAACTTTTTGTACAACACTTTTCTGCAATACACTTTCTGTCTATCTACGGCACTTTTCTGTACAACACTTTTCTATACAACAAAAAACGCTTTTCTATACAAAAACAAAATACAATTGGAACTAGCACAGTTTATCATTACCGTGAATGGTAGCCCCCCACCCCCCGGGAGCCAAGCGTGAGACGCGTCCCCCACCCCACCGGGGATCACGATGAAAAAACAATCGTTCTCGTTACTGCTACTGGTTAGTGGTAGGGTTATTTGGGTCAGTGGCTAGTTGGTTAGTTAGGTTAGTTTATCCAGACCAAGTTGATTGTGATAGTCTACGAATTCAACTCGATCTGAAATACGATAGTGGCCATGAGGCAGGACACTCACACCATTCTCGAGCACATAGACCTTGTCAGATATATATGACACGGCATTTTTGTCCACTCTCACAGTATAATATCTATACTGAAGAGAGCGAATTCCAAGCATTGTACTCTTGGCACTAGGCTACTTTCTACACAGTCTCTCTACACACTCATGTTGAAATTATTCTTTACAAAGTGCGTAGGCACCGCTTTACATGTCTTCTTTTCATCCCCGCTATGATTCCATACAATAAACTTTGTAACCCGGGAACACCCCCGGGAACACCCCCCTGGATATCAAATCACTACCCGTCTCTGATTTTAACATTAATAGTTGGTTGGGGGATTGACGTTTCACCAGCTCGGGGTAGAGGGATGGATTCCAATTGGTGAAATCCATCCGCGAGCTGATGTGTTCCCCCTTTTCTAAATCACCCAATAAATCTTCAGTCCCATTTACCTTTAACAGCAGAGAATCTGTATCCCGACAGTAAACTTGAACCTCCCCCTCCCTTGGACATTGCACCTTGCACAAATTTTAATAAAACGACAACATGAGCTTTTTTTAAATTTATAGTACTGAACTACCGACCGCTATATTCTTGTTCAGAACTACATTTCCTTCTTTCCTGTTTAGAAGAACCACGCTAGCCTCTATGCTCGTGAATGATGTAAATTTGGGGTCGGTAATACTTCCTGCACATTCTAGAGGGTCATTCACGACGTCACAGCGAGATTTGTTAAGAAAGCTTTGACACATTTTTCCAAACGCTGAATTTAGACTGAGTTTGTACATTTTCTTTTCGACCTTTGAATTAGCCCTGGAACATTTATCGACAAAACTGTTGATAAACATTTTCAAGTATGCTCACTAATTGAGCTTCAGGACCATGTGTATTTTGGTGATTTTGAAACCATTGTTCACAATCCAGCGCAAAAGCATATGGTGAACAACGATATTCCCTTTAGGGTCCAAATCAGCAATCAGTTTTTGTTTAGAGGGGGTCCAATGCATCTCCATATCCTCAACCAATGATCGATTGTAGGGGCTCAGCGAGTCCCTGGTCACTGGTCGATTGATACAGGGAAAAACAAAATCTTTGAGTCGTGAAGTGCCAGCGGAATGTGACCATCAATTTCAAAGAACCGCCCTTGCAGCCTATCGTCCTCGACGATTTTAATGTCATGTAGTTCACAAGGATTCTCAAGCCATCGATAGTTCCCAAACGGCAAAGTGAAGTGGGACATTACCGAGGGGTATAACGAGTTCATGTCCAAGAACACTGCATTTGACTTTGCACCGGTGCTTTGTCCGCTCGGATCGGTTGACAAGACGCGGTCCTCGTGAAAAACATACCCACCCCTCATTGAACGCTCTACAAAAAGGTGTTGATCTACGTCGGTGATTAGGCCTATTTCCTCCGTACTAATATTTAAAATTAAATCCATCACTAAATGGGGTGTGAAAAAATAATATCCTATGTCTAACCTGAACTCTGAATAGATCTGATCTGCATTCTTACAAACTATAACCAACAGAGTTAGAACGTCACTGGCCAATCACAGTCTACAATAATCTCACCAATTTATACAATTCTCCATGTACTACAATTTCTCGGCAAACTCTTACTCCTGGAATGAGCATTCACTGTTGGTCTTTTAATTGCAAAAGGCTCCAATTAGAGGTTTATTTTCCTCGCTAAAGTGAGTGCCCAAGGAGCAATAATCATCTACGTATATACCTTTGTAGGTTAATAAGTCATTAATTTCGTTGTCTTTAAAGAGTTGTTTAAGAAAGGGAAAGCTATTAAAATTGTCACTTTTCTCCACTAGAATTAGTTGACTTAATAACTTGGGAAAAAAACAAAAGGAATCTAAAAACCCGATTGTATTACAGCACGTACGTTCATTATACGTTGTCTGGCAATTAAGTTCGACAACCAACCGCTACTCAGCTAATTTGGAATAATGTTGTAGATAAATTACCTATTCATCAATGGTCTGTCTCCTCACCCTCCCTTTTTGTGCCGCCGTGTCCGGGCTTGTACAATAAATTTTAAGTCATAATTTGAGTTGTGAATAAAAACAGGGATAAAAAACTGTTGGCTAACATTTAAATTACACGATTGATGCGCTACCCCGCTCAATTTACTCGCCCCAGTTGATATTTCCTGCCACACGTGGTCATGGTCTCTGTCTTTCCCCCTCCCCCCTCTCTTCCCTTTAGTCCCCTTATCCTCCTCTACAAACTCCCCCTTACAAACCCAAGATATTTTTTGATTTTGTATCGCGAGACGACCCTCTGCAGACAGCACCATTGGATAATGTGTATTTCTCAAACGAGAAATAGCGCCATTAACCGTGCCAATCAGTTTAGTCAGTGCCTTGACCATACACTCGTCCCCCTCATCCAATGTTTCTACTATTTCTAACAACCGCATAGTGTTAGAATTATCTCTTTGCGCATGAGCATCGGACACTGCAATGGCCTGGGGTTCTTTGATTCGGTTTGGATATTGGGAGTCATTCACCTCCACCAATTTAGCCTAACTATCCAAAGATATTTTGTTGCATTGGAGGAGGGTATTCTGGAAATTTTTAAAGCGTAGAATGGCCCTATCACCTGAAACTGTTTCTACTGTCTGATATCCATGCTGTTTACAGTGTTTCATATGATTTTGCAACTTTAGTTAAGTCCGAAATCTAGAGAGACATGTTGGACAGTAGAAACGGGTCCCCCGCCCCTTTTTAACCTCCCCCAGAACGCGACTAATGTCAGTGATCAGATTAAAATGACCAATTGCATTCGGTTGACTAGGTGGTGTGTATAACAACCAAACCCAGTGTTTAACCAAATCAACTGACAGGACCCTTACGGGGAAGACCACCCCTTCTTTTAGAACGAACCCCATCTTCAAATTCTGTTTCGTATTGTACCACAGTAACGCCAATATTTAAATGGGCATCAGCCCTTTCAAAAATATCAATGGATCTTAGCGTTACTGGATATTTTCCTTCTAAGCATGAAAAATCTACAACTGGGAAATTGGACTCTTCTTTCCCATGTACAGCCCAGTGATCTAAATTCTTCTTGGATGCGTCATCTGCTAGAGGCTGAAATGCTGATATGAGGAAAGCATACTTGAAACAATTTTGATCTGTTTCAAAACAGATCTTCTGGACACCTTGACAACCTACTAGATCTGGATTATATTTTAAAACTTCTGACGTCTCAGACCCTGCCCCCCCCTCTTAAAATAAAATCTTTCCTAAATTTACATATATTTTTACTTAAATTTTCAATAAATAAAACTACAGACCCACTCCCATTTTCGTTATAGTTCTCGAGATGCGCAATAATTTGTCCTACCCACTCGCTAAAAACACCCTCAAAATTTTCTAAATTTGGATAAATTACGCGCATCTCGGAATGTATAAAATGATAATACACCTCACTTTTCCCCTCATTCAAATAAAAAACCTTTAAAACAATAGAAACCTTAATTTAATCCCTACCCCCCAACAACTGATTTTGTTTCTCCAGTCGTGCACGAAGTGTGTCTACACATGCGTGCACTATTTCTACTGGATCAAAAACAAAATTTCTCCTCATAAGTGAATTAAAGGGATCCCCAAACGTTGCAGTGAAAACAACTATATTATTTAAAATTGTATTCGACATTTGAAAATCGGGAAAAGTTGTACCCCCTCCCTCAAGTTGTTCAACTATATCTGGGCTATGCTCCACTTCAGTTGTTTGAAGTAGGTAATCAGTGGGGGGATAGTTCCTTGTAACATCCTCTAAAATTGTTTGAGTGTTTGAACTCAAGTCTACTTGCTCAACTGTGCTAGCTTCTACATTGAAAAGAAAATTATTTAAAAGATCGTCAATATTAGATGGTACTTCAATCGAATTAATAATACCGTGCCATTCGTTGATAGCTGAAATGTCTTGAAACTCCGCTGCCTCTTCAATGGGTTCCTCCTCTTCTTCACTCGATGGTGAGTAGGGGACCAATGCACCAACCTATAAATGAAAAATAGCTTATTCTCAAAGTGTTCAAATCATCCCTACTGTTAAAATTTGGATTATTATTTACGTATTATTTAAAGTCAGCACTGAGTTGGGCTGTAGCAGTATGCACATACTAGCATTTGGTTAATTCAAGTGAAAGTTCCAACTTAAGATAATCTAAGATATGACATAGAAGGCAACAATTTGTTCGTTTATTTTCAAAGTGTTCAATTTTTTTGCGGCGCTTTTCGAGCCCGCGGCGCATCCTGCGGCGCTTTCCGGGCCCGCGGTGCATCCTGCGGCGCACCCCCGTAGCTCTTCCCGACCGGCTCCCAGTCCCCTTTACATAATGCCCTTCAAAAGTTGAAATATTTCTTTCTAATTCCATACAGGTTCAGTGAACTCATTATTGTAAGCCGTCGCGCGAGTGTTCCAAGATTGAACTTCAAAATGTCGAGAACCGTTAGCTTGCTTTCCCCTCGTTAGAATCTTGGCACGATAGAAATATTCAGGGTAAATTACGAGATCCATATGTGACAGATGGGATAATCTCTCTCTTAAAATTACGTGAAAAAGAGCATTCAGTTTCAAAGGCGGTGAGCATTAGCAGTAATTGACTGCACTTTTTAAGTGACCGAAAAGATTTGAGGGTAACTATGCCCCCCCCCCTTTTCAGCAATATAATAAATAGCAAATATTATTTTTGGGAATATAACTTGTTTGGCTCTTATATAGAATTCTAATTTCCCAAATATCTAACGCTAATTTTGCAAACAATTTTGCTATTTTCAAAATTATGCATTGAATTACTTAAAAGCATTGAAATCCTAGACTTGGCGGCCTAACCACTAATGATACAACAAGACAGGAAAAGTGGTGAAACAGATCTATTTATATGCTTATGCGGAGCTTTAAGCCAAAGATTAAAACTAGATAATATTCAATTGTGAACGGAATAGCATTTTGAGTTTCAATGGTATCTAAAACTATATGAGATATCGAAGCGATAGCAAAGATTAGAAAAAAGAGTGGTTTCTTTGCTAAAAAAATACATTTAGATATCTCTGAGAGAGGGCAGAGAAAATAGTGGTGGGGGTGAGGGGTTAATATCTCGCTGAGATAAGTTTATATTGAAAAATAGTGAAAAGAAAAAACATTGGAAGAAATAGATAGGTAGGAAAAATGCTTACATTTGCATATCCTGGCTGCACTTGGGTGCCAGATGGTCCAGGTAGCGCATGCTGGTGGGTAGCCACCTGACCTAGCGTCGACGGGGCAGCTATTAGAGGTCCAAGGAGAGCGGATGTGCAAGCGATGTCATTAATTTCTTGCGCAGGTTGGGCTGCGACTTGTACAGGAGCTGTGACTTGTGCACTCGAGCCAAAGGCTGGCACAGATGGCTGCACTGGGTCAGGCAGTGTGGAGCTGGGGGGTTTTGGCCAGCGACCATATTGTATGACAGTAGCCTTCGCAGGGGCCGCATTATTAGCCCTTGCTCTCTTAGTGGGTGGCGGCGACGAGCATTCTTCGCTATTTGCGGTACCCATAGCTCTCTTCGATGTAGGGGCCGCAAATTCTTCATAATTTGCCTTAAAAAGAGAAAAAAATTAGTATCAAAATAATTTCCCCCTTTATTTTACAGAAAGAAAGTTATTAACCATAATTTTGTTTAGAAAAGCATTTATCTCATTTCAGTAAAGCAAAAAGTAAAAATTTCACGAGAAATATATTAGACCTAGAAATCAAACGTTTTTATTAGTCAACTTGTAAAAAAAATAAATCGTGACAATCAGTAGTCTATAGCCATAGGATAGGAATCATTGTTTCTATTTTTACCATTTAGAAAAATATTAAATTTTCCAGTCTATAGGCTTTAAATTAGATCTTTAACCCAGCGGCCTATAGGCCTATATTTTGCAAACATAGGTTAAAATGCTATTCAATTTATGCATAATATAAGCTTCATGCAATTCCTAGAGACCTTTCTTTCTAGCCTTGCACAGTTTGTTTTCATTTTACACTGATGGCGGTAGAATTGAGACATTGCCCCCCCCCCTTTTACATAATTTACTTACAACGAAGCTGTTAGAAGTGAGGCGTTGCCCCCTCTCCCCCCTTTTACATAATGTCCGAAATATATTGTTAGACCTTAATTTGAAAATAAACCATTTCAGTTCCACAAAATAGAGCATTACGTCTGTGCTTAATTATTGCATCATTGTGTTATAATTTTGACGGAAGAATAGTTCCTTTGACTTGACCGCGTTTGTAAACACAGATGGAAAGGGGTGACTGCTAATTTTAACCACGCACTGGAGTCTTGTGTCAAAACAGAACGGCATTTTCATTAAAAATTGAGAGAAGTCAGTGGTCGCTTTAGCTGGAAATATAGAAGGAAGGAATTTAACGAAATGAGAATTATTTCTTTTTGCGAGAATTTGGTTGTAAAACAATGGGGGGGGGGGGGGTTAGGTTTCGAGGGTAAAATAAAATATTTTACGTTTTACATCGAGTATAAAGATTGTATAGTGATGTTCGTACTGGCTGGGGGGATTTACCTGAATATACTGAAGGGTGACCAAGGAAAATAATTTTATTTGAAAATAAAAAATGTACTTACATTGCAAATTGAAGTTGACATGGCTTCTAATTCATCAAATTTATCCATTGTTTTTTCAATTGTGTCACAATAATTTCTGATAATTGAATTACATTTCATGCCCGTTATATACGAAATCTCAAGGTCGAATTGTTATGTAAGCAAGCCCTCTGATTGGCTGAGAAGGAAACACGTGATCTAACTGTTTCCGGGAAACTCAAAACATTTGCTGAGAGCAGCAACAACAACAAATACTATTTCTGGATCATAACATTTGCATCGAGCAACAATAAGAAGGAAGTATCATTGACCTGCCCCCGTTAGACTCAATAATCCATGAAAGTGAGAAAGTTTCTGTTTTTTCATTCTCACTGACAAAAAACAGACATAAATGTGAGAAAGTTCCTGTTTTTTCATTCTCACTGACAAAAACCATAAAAACATCCATAAATGTGAGAAAGTTCCTGTTTTTCAAATTCTCACTGACAAAAACCATGAAAACATCCATAAATGTGACAAAATTCCTGTTTTTCAAATTCTCAGTGACAAAAACCATAAAAACATCCATAAATGTGACAAAATTCCTGTTTTTCAAATTCTCACTGACAAAAACCATAAATCATCCATGAAAAACATCAAATAAATCGATCAACACACATAACCATCCATGAAAACATCCATAAATGTGACAAAGTTCCTGTTTTTCAAATTCTCACTGACAACAAACAGACATAAATTATGTAAAAAAAGTTGTAGGTGGCAGCACGGTGTTCTCATAGGAGTTATAGGGTCATCTCTACTGCTTTGTCGTAGAAACTTCAAAAAGAGCTCATTCGATTGGAAATTCAAAGGGCTAGTGCCCTTTTTAATAGTCGAAAGTGATTTGAGGACAACTAACCCCCCTCTCACGCAAACCTTTTCCCCAAATACGTCCAGTCAAAATTTTTAGATAGCCATTTTGTTCAGCGTAGTTAAAGGTTTTAGAAACTAGGTCTTTGAGGATGATAACCCCCTCAGAGCCCTCAGGGCAAGGGTTGTAAGTTATATACAGGGGGCACATAAATTTTTATAGATAGTGATGTTGTTGGAACTTCAAAAAAGGCTCATTCAATTGTAAATTAGAAGGGCTTGTGCCCTTTTTTAATAGTTGAAATTGATTGGAGGATACCTAACATCCATTGCAAACCCACCGTTTCCCCAACACATCCAATCAAAATTTTGAGATAGCCATTTTGTTCGACGTAGTTAAAAAGTCTGGAAATTATGTTTTTGAGGATGACAACCCCCCCTCAGCCCTCAGGGCAAAGGTTGTAAGCTATGCCCTGGGGACATGTAAGGTTTCTTATAAAAAGTGTTGTCGTAGAAACTTCAAGAAGGGTGCATTTGATTGGAAATTGAAACGGCTAGTGCCCTTTTTAATAGTCGAAAGTGATTGGAAGGCAACTAAAACCCCTTCCACGCCCACCCTTTATCCAAACACCTCCAATAACAATTTTGAGATAACCATTTTGTTGAATGTAGTTGAAAGGTCCGGAAATTATATCTTTGAGGATGACACTCCCCCCCCACAGTCCTAAGGGTCACGGTTGTAAGTTATACCCTGGGGGCATATAAGGTTTTTATTGAAAGCTTTGTCGTAGAAACTTGAAAAAGGGCTCATTCGATTGGAAATTCAAAGGGCTAGTGCCCTTTTTAATAGTCGAAAGTGATCTGAGGGCAGCTACCCCCCCTCTCACGCCCACTTTTTCCCCAAATACGTCCAATCAAAATTTTTAGATAGCCATTTTGTTCAACATAGTTAAATGTTTTAGGAATTAGATCTTTGAGGATGATAACCCCCTCAGAGCCCTCGGGGCAAGGGTTGTTAGTTATGGCCAGGGGGCACATAAGGTTTTTACGATAGTGATGTTGTTGGAACTTCAAAAAGGGCTCATTCAATTGGAAATTAGAAGGGCTTGTGCCCTTTTTTAATAGTCGAAAGTGATTGGAGGATAACTAACATCCATTGCAAACCCACCGTTTCCCCAACACATCCAATCAAAATTTTGAGATAGCCATTTTGTTCGACGTAGTTAAAAAGTCTGGAAATTATGTTTTTGAGGATGACACTCCCCCCACAGCCCTCAGGGCAAGGGTTGTAAGCTATGCCCTGGGGGCATATAAGTTTTTTTTATAGAAAGTATTGTCGTAGAAACTTCAAAAAGGAATCATTCGATTGGAAATTGAAAGTGCTATTGCCCTTTTTAAAAGTTGAAAGTGATTAGAGGGCAAGTAATCCCCCTCTCATGTCTACTATTTGCCCAGACACATACAATCAAAATTTTGAGATTGCAATTTTGTTCAACGTAGTTGAAAGGTCGGGAAATTATGTCTTTGGGGATGACATCCCCCTCACAGCCCTCAGGGCAAGGGTTGAAGGTATGCTCTGGGGCATATAAGGTGTTTATAGAAAGCTTTGTTGTAGAAACTTCAAAAGGGCTCATTCGATTAGAAACTGAATGGGCTAGTGCACTTTTGAATAGTTGAAATTGATTGGAGGGTGTCTAACCCCCTCTCACACCCACTATTTCCCTAAACACGTTAAATTAAAATTTTTAGATAGCAAGTTTGTTCAACGTAGTTAAAAGCTCTGGAAATTGGGTCGTTAAGGATGACAACCCCCCCCAGCCCTCGGGGCAAGGATTTTAAGTTATTCCCAGGAGGTATATAAGGCTTTTTTGAAAGGGTTTTCGTAGAAACTTCAAAATGGCTCATTCGATTGGAAATTGAAAGGGCTAGTGCCTTCTTATTAGTTGAAAGTGGTTAGAAAGCAACTAACGCCCCTCTCCCGCTCACCGTTTCCTCAATCACATCCAATCAAAATTTTGGGATAGCCATTTTATTTAACGTAATTGAAAGTTCCGAAAATTGAGTCTTTAAGCAAGACAACCTCCTTACAGCCCTCGGAACAAGGTTTGTAATTTATGCTCTTGGGGTATAAACGGTATTTATAGGAAGCGTTGTCGTATGAACTCAAAAAGGGATCTTTGAATTGAAATTGAAAGGGCTAGGGCCCTTTTTAATAGTCGAATATGATTGGAAGGCTTGACATTTTTATAGTAAAGATCAACGTGGGTACAATGTATTATTATTATTTTTTCCTTTTTTTTGTTTAGACGAGGCCACTTCGTAACGAAGGAGTTGTTTTAGGAACTTCGAAAAGGGCTCATTCGATTGAAAACAGAAAGGGTTAATGTTCTTTTTAATAGTCGAAAGTGATTGGAGGGAAATTAGTCCCCTCCCACGCTCACCCTCTCATTATAAACTCATCCCATTATGTTTAAAAACTAAATGTTGCCTTAAGATTAAATCGAAATGCCCTGTGTTAATGCTAATTCCCAATAAGGCATCTCAGCAGTATCCCAAGAACAACTGAGGATATCCTGATCAACAAATGAGCAGTATCCCAAGAAAATTATTATGTTCAATTTTTCGGGGCTATTTCTGCTCTTAAAATTTATCCAAATCAAAATAGCGTAAGTGTATCGATGGTATCAAAGAAATTAAACAGATTTTTTTTTGCGAATGGTTTCAAGTTTTCTATTTCAGGTCAACTAGTGGAGGTATGAAACTAAATTAAACACTACTATTTGTATCCAGATGTTTAAAGGGTGAATGTTGTTAAAAATTTCTGAAAATTTTTCTCCTGCATACGAATAGATGGCCAAACTATTAAGTCTTAAAAAAACGAAAAGATTTAAAGAATTATTTTCTTTTTCCCTGAAAAGACTATGTCAATATAAAACGAACAGAAATTAATTAAAAAATTTTTCCACAAATTAAGTTTTTCAAAGAGAAGTATAGAACTCCATTAAACCAAAAATGAGCAAAAATAAAGTCAAATAATCTACCAAACATGAAGCTACCACAAATCAGCATCGATACATAAAGGAAACCCAAATTGAACAGAAATTACGATAAATAACCGAGTCAAACTCAAAATGAGCAGATATTGATATGAGTATGGCTCCAATCCCCTATGCCTTCCCAAAGCCAGAAGATAATTTGCACTTTACTGAAAAAAAAATACAAATGAATGTGCAATGTCAGTTTAATAAACATATAGGCCTACTGTTATTTAGTAATCAAAATATTAATATTATTTGATTTATCAAAGTTATAAAAGTAAAAAATATCAGTTCAACTTCATCAGTTCAACTTCAAACGAACATAAACGACTACAAACTGGAGTAGAGTGGCTACCCTTGAGAGTAGTCTGAGGAGTCCTCGCCATAAAATTTTCAAAACCTAAGAATAAAGCTATGTTTTTTTATTCTCTTCCTTCTGACACTACTCCTAATTATTCTCTAGTAATATACTACATTATTAACAAACGACTGTCACAAGCTATCAAAGTCGAATTTGCATTCCACATCAAACAGTGTCAAAATCAAGCGATATAGCATTAACATAAAGTGAATCAGAGAGAGGTAACATAAAACAAATAATTTAATAATTCCTATTTCCTACAACCACACTGGCTAAGCATGGTAATACGAAGAATCGCCAAGAAACAAATTGATTTATTGTCGGTGAAAAAAATAAGGTGGGGGATGCAAATTTTTTTTTTCATTGCTTAGCTTAGATTTTTACCCTTTTATAGTAAAGAACCTGGCGTCCCTTTAGAGTCTCAAAATACAATTTGCAAGGGAAGCGGTGTTTAGAAAGAGAATTAAATGACCTATCCACTGGTGCATTCACCTTCTACCTTTCTAAGTAATGGAAAAAACCCAAATTTACCGAGAATACTACTCACCCGTCCTCAGTGCACAAACGAAAATAGGCAAAACTGAAAACAAAGCAAAAATAAAACTGAAGAACCACCTTTTCATTTCAACGGTAGAAAGGGGAATGGATAAAAGAACAACCTATTTTGAATGGCAGATAAAATTTTCTTTTGAAAGCTCATTTTGTTTAAAGCTTTCTTAAAAGCTAATTAACGTTCTGAATTTGAAGTAGACCTATCTGAATTTTCATCCTGCTGTGAAATTTGATGAGCTGCAAAATATACGAAAAGTCAGGATTCGCCGGATATTGCAGAGAATTGTTAATATGACCAAGATAGGTTTCCCCAGCATCAAACAGTTCGTGGTAACGAACTGTAAGTAAGGAGCGACCCGGCTCAATGGTAACCGAAACTCTAGAAAACGGGTTATTGATACCAATAGATATATCAAAAGAATCAGATTTCAATGCTGATTTCAAATATATAACTTTCATCAAGTTTAGTGCTACCCATCAAAAGTTACGCGCCTGAGAAAATTTGGCTGATTTTCGAAAAAAGGGGGAAAGGCTCCCTAAAAGTTATAGAACCTTAATAAAAATCACGACATCATATTCAGCGTATCAGAGAACCCTACTGTAGAGGTTTCAAGCTCTTATCTACAAAAATGTGGAACTTTACATTTTTTGCCAGAAGAAAGATCACGGATGCGTGTTTATTTGTTTGTTTGTTTTTTTGTTTGTTTGTTTTTTTCCCCAGGGGTGATCGTATCGACCCAGTGGTCCTAGAATATTGTAGTAGGTCTCATTGGAACGGAAATTAAAAGCTCTAGTTTAATTTTTAAGTGACCAAAAAAAATGGAGAATAACTAGGCCCACTCCCACGCTTATTTTTTCCCAAAGTCTCTTGATCAAAATTTTGAGATAGCCATTTTGTTCAGCATGGCCGAAAATATGATGAATATGTCTTTTAGGATGACTTAATCCCCGAAGTTCCCAGAGGGAGGGCTAAAAGTTATGAACTTTACCCAATGTTAACATATAGTATTGGTTATTGGGAATTATACATAAGTTTTTAGGAGGGTTTTTTTCTGGTAGTGGGAGGGAAGGGTGGGTCGGTGGTTATGTCGGAGGATCTGTTCATGAAGGAAGTTTTCGTGGGGGAAGGGAAATTGCCATGAAGGGGGCGCCGGACTTGCCAGCATTATTTATTGGTTATTGGGAAGTATACAACCATTTTCAGGAAGGATTTTTTCCGGAGGGGGGGGGGGCTAGAGGAGGGGGTTCCTCTGGAGACTATTGCCGTTGCGGATGTTTCTTTGGGGTAAGGGACATTTATATGAAGGGGGCGCCGGATTTCCAAGCATTATTTAAGAAACGATCAGAAATTAAATAAAAAAAAACAAGTTTTTTCAACTGAAATGTAAGAAGGAATGTTAGAACTTAAAACGAACAGAAATTATAACGTATGTGAGGGGGTTCTCCCCCAAGTCAATACCTCGCTCTTTACGCTACAGTTTTTTTTCAGTGCTTTCAAAAGAGCTATCTATTCTAATTAAACGGCCTTTGTGATTCAGGGGTTTCTGAATCAAAATTTTTTTTAACTTTTATCGTAAAGAGCGTGGTATTGACTAAGGGGAGAACCCCTTCATATAAGTAATAACATATACGTAATAAAAAAAACAATAAAAAACAACCGATACGGCTCAATAGTAATCGAAACTTTTAAAAACGAAATTTTGATGTCAATAAATGTATCAAAAGAATGTGTTTATAATGCTGATCCTAAATATATAAATTTTATTAAGTTTAGTATTCCTCATCAAAGGCTACGAGCCTGAGAAAATTAACTCGATTTTTTAAAGAGGGGGGAAACATCCCCTACAAGTGAAAGAATTTTAATGAAAATCACACCGTCAGATTCAGCGTATCAAAAAACCCTATTACATAGGTTTCAAACTCATATCTGCAAAAATCTGCAACTTTGTATTTTTTGCCAGAAGCAAAATATACGAAGATAGAAGTTAGTTACGTAAGTTAATTTGTAAAGACATCCATTTAGCAAAAGAAAAGTAAAATTTTTATACAAATAAAAGCTGCATTAACTAAAAAACGATCAGAAATTAAATAAAAAAAACAAGTTTTTTAAACTGAAAGTAAGGAGCGACATTAAAACTTAAAACGAACAGAAATTATTCCGTATATCAAAGGGGCTGTCCCCTCCTCAACGCCTCGCTCTTTACGCTAAAGTTTGACTCTGTCTCACAACTTTATTTTTTTAAAACAATAAAAAACTTTAGCGTAAAGAGCGAGGCGTTGAGGAGGGGACAACCCCTTTCATATACGGAATAATTTCTGTTCGTTTTAAGTTTTAATATCGCTCCTTACTTTCAGTTTAAAAAACTTGTTTTTTTTATTTAATCTCTTTTAAGGGCTACTTTTTGGTGGATATATTTCTTGATTTCAACTGCCCTCCTGAAATCTTATGCGAGACCAAAGTGAGGGCAATGATAGGGGGTGGTCGGATTTTCATCAAGATCATTTCGCGGACTTTCCCCCATTTTTTGAAAAATAGACTGATTTTCTGAGGCTGGTAACTTTTGATTGGCATTTTTAAATTTTATTGAATTTTACATATTTAGATTCGCTATAAACGGCAAAAATTTTTGATATATATATTTTGTTATCATTACTCTTTTTATATTAGAGCTACGGTTTCTAATAGCACGAATCACTCCTTATTTACAGCTCGTTACCTCGAATTGTTGATACCGGTAAAACCCATCTTAGCTCATTTATAGTGCTCTGATTGTCTTCTGTTATAAGAAATTTTAAGTTTGATGGTCTTTATTACTTCTGCAGGACAACAAATACCTGTTTACCGTAGTCGATTGTCGAAGCTAACTCTTCCTTGGGCTCCAATACTGAACCATTTTTTTCCTCCTTTCTTAGAAGTAAGTATTCTTCATTCGTGTCTTTGTCTAGATTACCTTTTTATTGTGTGTGAGTTGTGTACGTATATATATTTTTTTTTCTTCTCTGTGTTTTTCTTTTGTATGACAGGTTCTCATATAAATGATCATAATAATAATAATAAATCAAACAAAGAAGTAATTAAAACGCTTCGGGTTACTTTTGATAAAATGTTTTAAAGTCACTGTTTTGTGAAGTTCGGCTGTTTCAGTCTCAAATAAAATGGAACCAATTTTTATTGTCTAGTATGCTACACTAATGCTGACCATTATGCCGATTGTTTAAAATTTTTTGTGCTATTTTATTTATTTGTTTTTGAACACTGACAGCAACTTGTTAAAATCCTTTAAATTTTTATAACATTAAAGCGCAAGTTATGAATATTTCATCAAATTATAATAATTTAAAAAATTTAATATTTTTAAAATCTTATATATTTATGATACGTTATTATGTTTGAGAATTTTTTGGTTATTTCGTCAATATTTTACTGTTATGGTAAACCATTATATTTTAGTTATTCTTTTTCAGGTTCATCATATCCTGCTATTGTGCCTGGTGGCGTATATTCTGATTTGATTAGAGCTGGTATTCTGGACGATTTGTACTACCGCTTCAATGATTTTGCTTACCGATGGGTCTCGTATGGGGATTGGTCGTATGAGACTAAATTTACAGGTATGCTCATTTTTCAGGTAAACAATTTATGAAAATACCGGGGGTGGGAGCTACAAAAATACAAGAAGGGCGTTCTTCAAAATCTAAAGGGATGATGTTTTTTCGATCTTTTATAAATTGAAAATTCCAGAAAGTTATCTTTCAAAATAGTCCCGTACTTGATGCCCCAGATAAAATCTACTAGTATTTTACAAAATTTAAAGGGGGTGGGATATTTTTTCAATTTTTTTAAGATGAAAGTATTATAAGAGGTGTTTTTCAAAATGCCCCTCTAACTGGCACCCCTAGTCAAATCTATTTAAAATAAAGTGTGATTGGATCTCATCGTAGGGTGTTCATTTGAATTTGTAAATGATATGTTGTTAATTTTCTTAATTGCCACAATATAATAAAATCAGTATTGCTAGTGATGTTCAAGCTATACATGGATGAGTAATTGGTGTTCTTCGTTGATTTTAATGACATAACTGCGCTACAGAAGCGGAAATAAATGGTATAAACTTTTTTAAAATGCCTATATCAACATTAAGTTTTTCTTCTGAAAATTTCTCCTTCATACCCTTAGGCATAGTTGTAATAATTGTCCCAATAGTAGTATTTGCATTACTAGTAGTAGTATTAATAGTAATAGCGGTATTACTAGTAGCAGCACTAGTCTGCCAAAATGTCTTATATACCGTATATATATATATATATATATATATATATATATATATATATATATATATATATATATATATATATATATATATATATATATATATAAAGTTTTATTTATTCCTACGTATTAAAGTTTTATTTATTACTGCGTATTTTCATCTTTTGTTGGATTCGGGGACAGATTTAAAAAAAAAGGAGAAGAAATCAGCTTTAAAACTTGATTGTGTTTAACTATGTGTTTAACTATGTGTTTAACTATTTAACTTGAAATTATGTTTAACCATAAAAACTATGTTCAAAGTATAAACTTTGCCAAACTCACCAAATTAAGCACATTATTATTCTTGTACAATGTTGTGCTTTTGACAAGTGTGACTATAATGTGTCTCAGGCATTGTCGAAATTTAATCTACAAATAGCCATCGCTAAGTAGACAAATAGCCATAGACATCGCTATGGGCACTTTTATGAAAACATGCATTTTTCAAGCCTTGGCATTTTTTTAACATTGCCATGGATCTTTATTGATCTTTAAAACCTTATCCATGGATTTTCGGGGGATTAAAATAAGTCCCCCATCAAATATCAAGGTAGCTGATACTGATATTGATGAATAAACAAATCCTAAAACGAGTCGTAATAAAAATGGATAATCAAGTTCAACTTAAAACGAACATAAAAGACTACAAACTAGAATAGCGCGGCTACTACACCTCCCCACCCACCCCTAAATCTTCTAAAGGCTATCGCGTCATTTACATTTTATTTAAAACTATATCGTCAACGTTATGATCAAGAGGACATAAAATTGCAAACAAATATAAACTGAATGCTGATAACTCTTCATCATTCGTAGATTATATCTGGCTAAGTTTGGTGGATAAGGAACATGCTCTGTTCCTTGAAGTTGAACCAAACCTTAAGTGAATATCTCATTCACTATGAGATTGAATGAGATATATATAATGAGATTGGTTCACTTAGAGTTTGGTTCAACTTCAAGGAACAGAGCATGTAACAGAGCTCATATGGCGCAATAGATTGCGAAGACTCTCTTGAAACGTGTTTCAGGAGAGATTTTGGATAATGAACATATCTGTAAATTACAGAACCTCACAGACACGAAACCTGGAATGGTAGATTTGGAGGGTGAGCTATAGAAGAAAATGATTATTTAGAATTATTTAAGCGTTAATAGGCTCGAACCTGACGGTAAACATATCCACGAGATGCCAATCAAAATGTTTTCAAAGCGTACGTAATACGATTTTGCAACTTGCATTTATTGTGAAAAATTTGCTCATATTAATTCTTCTAACAGCTTTACTCATTGCTGATATTCATGCTTATTCACTGATAGTTCTTTCCTCGGACTGATAAAAAAGAAAAAAATTGAAGTTTTTCTATACCTTCAAAGATTGGATGGATTTGTATTTTTTATCTCGTATTTTTTATGCATATATAAGTGAAAACTAGGGGTGAAAAAACGGATTGGGCCTTTAATATAGCTTGAGGTTTTAAGCTCGTGTTTCTCAGCTCAAAAACGTTTTTTATTTATACTTTTATAATTCTTTATTTATATCTCTCTGATATCCATGTTATTTAAAGCCCAATTCGTTTTGCGTCCTTTGTGTCAACTTATATTCATAGATTCTCGAGAAAATTTTTTTTTTATACTTTTTTTCCATTTTTAAAACGAGTTTTGTCTTTTATTTTTATTTATTATTTTTAAGAACAAATAAATTTTAGGATTTTCAATTACGTATTTTTACGTATTTCGTACCTATACCTAGTTACACGTTTTTTTTCTTTGAAGTATATTATGCGTAGAGTGAGATTAATTTATTTAATATACCATACATAATGATAACGCCGGTTTAAGGGCCACCACAAGGCGCATCAAGTTGTCTTAGAAAGGTGATAATGTATACTAGTATTATAAAAACAACCAATCTACATTACAGTACCCCAACGGCACCAGTAATAATCGGCACCCAAACGGACCATACATCAAAATATTTTCATCAAATCATTTATTAAAGTTATCACCAAGGGGACACCCATTTTTACCCATACCAAAAAAAACAAACAATATGAATAAAAATCATACTTAATAAAAATGATTTCTTTACTTCTAATCTTATAGGAAGATGTATCATCGGTATTTTTCTATATTTTGACCAGGATAGCTCCATCTTTAGAGAAAATTAATAAAAAATTACTCCATCTTAGTTCACCACCTCGATTGTAGCTACTGTGCTTATCAGCCCTTAAGGTGGAGAGTCAGGTAGGGGGTGGGGTGTACGTGATCAATGGCTTGCTGTAGCATACTCTCGATAACTCGAAATCCTCGGGTATCTGGAATAAGGTTTGCAAATCTTTCAAAGCTGCGAGTAGCAGAATTCCAAATACTGCCGACACTTTAGCTGCACAATTTGTGTTTTGACAGCTTTGCTTCGAGCAAAAAGTATTTTTATAAGTAAAATTTGCAGAGAAGTAACAAATTTAAGTATAGCTTGCAATTAGAAATATCAATAGTTTTCTAAATCAAAATTAATAATGTAATCTAATTCAGTGGCAAGCCATATACTAGCCATAAATATCATACTCCATTATTTTATATGTACCATTTTGTCAAAAGTACTGTATCATATTTACTCTAATACTGCTAGTGAAAGTCTGAATTCAAAGTCTGAAGTATATTGTATATAGCTTACTACTGTTACTTTATGGATGGTGTTGTACACTCCAATGCTATTTGTACTATAAAATAATGCATACCCATGCGCATGCTTGATACTGATTGCTCATTATGCTACAGCTATAAAAAGCACCATTTGATTTCCTGGGAGAACAATATCGATTGGTAGCCTGCCAGTCACATGCATTATGAAGCTGTGATATTAGTTTTGCCCTAGTCTAATCTCCAAAATAATCAGAAAATTGCTTCTACATTGTAGGGTGACTTTTCTAGACTACTTATCTTCCAAGTTCCAGCTTTTCCATTACCTACTTAAACTGTGTGTACACCTTGATAGTTTTGAGAGAATTTGGCTATTTGCGTGAGATTTGGGCAAATATTCACTTGCAGTTGAAGAGAAGTAGAGGAAGTAAAAACTTGTCCGTAAGGATGAAGGATAACAACGACTTAAAAGTAAATTTTCACATAGTGACACTGAAACTCAAGGAGCTTTTAGTTTGAAGAATTTTTAAAAAGCAGGAGTGTCAGAAGAGATACATCTCTTCTTGCAGAAGAGAGGAGATACATACGTCTCGTGAGAAGAGATATTTTAGAAGAGATAGGTCACCTGATAAAAAAAAGAATATAAAAAAACGAAAACAGTTCTTTTTTGTTTTGTAGTTTCTCTTTTTTAGAGTTTTGGTTCCTGTTAGGCCGAGTTACTTACAGTTCATTACCACAAACTGTTTGATCAATCTTCAAACACAGATATCAGGTAGCAGAATAAGAAATAAAGACCAATCGTTTGTAAAAAAGACATCAATATAATAGGTTGCATGGATTTGGTTAATAGAATTGAACCATGAACCATTGAACAATGAATTGGTTCAATGCAAAGCTAATTGGTTAAGAAAACCCTTTTTGTCCATAAAATAATCAAACTTTAACAACCTTTTCATTGCCAGAGACAGCTACAAATTCAAAAGAAAGCTACACTTTCTTAAGCTGCTTGGAGCCATATATTAACACTTTAGTTTTGCCCCACGTTTCTTTTTCTTTTTTAAATTTTGCGCCAAAAACTAAATAACCGTATATGGAGCTCTTTTTCATTATAAATTAAATTCCTGATCTTTTTTTAGTATTGAAGATATATATGGTTTTGTAAGGTTTTACTTAACCAGTTTAAGTAATCAAATTTCATTGTCACTGTCCTTTAATATTTAATTTGTCTATTTCTTTATAGTTGATGACATCATTTTCCAAAAGCAGAGAATTTTATTGGTTTTTGATGGCTTGGACACAGTTGCTGATGTATTTGTGAATGATCATCATGTCGGGAGCTCAGACAACATGTTTGTGCAGTACAAGTTTGACATAAAAAATGCCCTCATAGTAAGTCGGCAACATAATGGTACTAAACAGTACCGTATTTACATACTGTGCTACCATATAGAGATAAAGCATTGTCTTAGTGTTTCTGGGCTTAAACATTAAGTGGATAATTTGGATGTATTTAGGTAAGGGTCCCGCAAAATGTGTCCAACCTCTATACCTTAGAGATAGCACATGAAAAAATAATAATAATAGTTGAAATCAGTAACTGTTGTTATATAGTGCTGTTTGCCAGATTAGATAAAAAAAAGATAAGTTATAAAATTCAAATTATACAAAGAAATAATACGATCAAAAATGGGGTTTTTAAAGGTCAAACGAAAATACTGAAGAAAGAAACAAAGCGAAAATTTTGAGAGAACAACCGCCTCTCTCCTTCAGCGCGAACCAAATAATATAAACAAGGAAAATGTCGAAGAAAAAAACAAAAAACCAACGCGGAAAGTCAACAAAACCAATGAAAAAACAAGCCAAAAAGTAAAAGAGAAATAAAATTCAATAAAATACAAAATTATAAGAATTAGAATCATACATCTAACAACCATAAAGTGGCCAATATCCAAGATTTGCATAAAATCCAAAACTTCTTAACTGCCGTGGGCGGATAGGAACGAACAACTGAAGAAATAAAGGAAAAAAAAACTCATTTACTGAATCAAACGAACCAGCAATTAAATAAATCGGATAACTAGGTCACCTGATTTCTGATCTTAGCAATTGCATTTCTTACAGATACCCTTTGAGGCCTAAGGGGTTGTTGACGTGCTAGAATATGTGATGGGAAGGTGGTTCATGGTTTATACCAGGGACTACTAAAGTATCGGCTTCTTTTTTGAAAAAACGAAATACGACTCATTTATTCTTAAATCACCTGAGTCCCTGTTCAAAGCTAGATCTAAATGTGGGTATTTATAAATTTGAACAGCTTCTCTGTAGTGCTGGACAATACCTTTGTTATGCGAAATTAGGCCAGCTTTGTTAAATAAAATAGTATGGTCTGGGTACTCATGTATGTGTTCTGCAAGGGCAGAGTGAAAATTTTCTTTTTTTTCCGCTTTTTAAAGGTGTTATTAATTAAGGCAGAGGGCTGAGTTAATCTATCCGCAAGACGCTGATATCCGTAAGAGCTCGACCACCTTAGAGATATTTTATTTAGGAATGGTTTTCCAATTAGTTTAATAAATTATGTAATTGCAAATCATATAAAAAAATTATCAGATAGTGACACAGTAAATGCAAATCGAAGGGAAAATTCAGTTTATCTTGGTCTCCCGTACGTTAAAGGGGTTTCAGACCACATTTCCAAAAAGCTAAGAAAAAATTACATTTATACTTACTATAGACCCAGAAAAACTATCAGTTCCAGAATTTATCAATGTAAAGACCCTATCCCGATAGGTGAAAACTCCGGTGTGTACAGAATTCCTTGCTCTTGTGGTCTTTGGTACATCGGAAGAACTGATCAGCGACTTACGGATAGATTAACTCAGCACTCTACCTCAATTAATAACACCCTCAAACAGCGGAAAAACAAAGAAAATTTTGACTCTATCCTTGCAGAGCACATATTTGAGTATCCAGACCATACTATTTTATTTAACCAAGCTAGCCTAATTTCGCATGACAAAGGTATTGTCCAGCACTACAGAGTAGCTGTTGAAATTTATAAATACCCACATTTAGATCTAGCTTTGAACAGGGACTCATGTGATTTAAGAATAAATGAGTCGTATTTCGGTTTTCTCAAGAGAAGCTGATACTTTAGTAGTCCCTGGTATAAACCTTGAACCACCTTCCCAATCACATATTCTAGCACGTCAACAACCCCATAGGTCTCAAAGGGCATCTGTAAGAAATGCAATTGCTAAGATCAGAAATCAGGTGACCTAGTTATCCGATTTATTTAATTGCTGGTTCGTTTGATTCAGTAAATGAGTTTTTTTTTCTTTTATTTCTTCAGTTGTTCGTTCCTATCCGCCGATGACAGTTAAGAATTTTTGGATTTTTTTGCAAATAGCGGATATTGGCGAATGACTCACTTTATGGTTGTTAGGTATGTGATTTTAATTCTTATATTTTTGTCTTTTATCGAATTTTATTTATCTTTTAATTTTTTGGCTGTTTTTTCATTGGTTTTGTTGACTTTCCGCGTTTGTTGTTTGTTTTTTTTCTTCGGCATTTTCCTTGTTTATATTATTTGGTTCGCGCTGAAGAAGAGAGGCGGTTGTTCTCTCGAAATAATATTCGCTCTGTTTGTTTCTTCAGTATTTTCGTTTGGTCTTTAAAACCCTATTTTTGATCGTTTTCTTTCTGTATGTCATGGCAGGCCAAAGTGGTTTAAGAAATAATCAAAATCAAATTAAATACAAGCCTGTGTTCAAGGTCGTATCCAGAAGGAGGTTAGGGGGTTTAAACCCCCCTCCCTTGAAATTCATCCTATTAAAAACACCAGAATTTTTTTGAATATATAAGGTTAAAAAAAAGAATAAAAAAACCTTTGAAGTCCGTTGCTATCATTATATAGTTGTTTGTTTGCCAAATATTGTTTGAATAAAAAAATAAAAAAAATAAAAAAAAAAAAGAAAAGATTAATCACAAGTTTTCTGTAAATTGATTAAGTACTTCTAAATATGTTTGTAAAATTAAGACCTTAATGTAGCAGGATAACAGATGGTGGCTGGATGCATTGATTTGGTGCACAGTTTTTAGTACAGATTTAGACTATTTTTACGCATACATTTCTTGTTGAAAATATTCACGTCCAGGTCTTATATTCGCTTTAGGGACGTGTGATTCCCTGACAATCCTCTCGAACATTTCGTCAGTCGGGTATCAAATGGTCGTATCTCCGTAATTGCAAATTTTCAGAAGAGCAAACAAAAATATCTTGGTAAAAAAATATCTTGGGTACGTTTTTAGAATTTCAAACCAGTGTGGTTCATTATGTCTACTTGACTTTACTGTTAGTACCCATGCATTAAAGGGGCTCTAGATTTGGATATATAGGCCACTTTACTACCCATACTGCGGTAACATAGTCAATGCATAAACCCAACATGGAAGTTTTTATTTATTTAGCATTTCAGCCCTGGAATTCCTCATAGTCTGTATCTCTGGCTGGTGAGCTCCCTAATTCTTAAATTCATTTGAAAACTCGTCAAAAAGAGACAAAATTCTTGATGGATCTCTGGGTCAAGGAGCTTTTCAAACTATGTCTAATACTTTTAGGTTATCACACCAGACAAGACAAATTAGACAAATTTATTTTATTTACTAATGATTAGAAAATAAAATAATATATGCACACAACTGTCCGGGGAAGGCTCGTGGCTGCAATCCTCTAATTCTCAACCAATAACAAAAATCATTCACAAAAAAATTAAAATAAAATAATTACTTTTTTTTTTAGAAAAAAAGTAATTATTTCAAAATTACTCTTATGTTCAGTAGGCAGTACAGAGATGCCAATCTAGTTGCAGGGCTAAAAAGTACTATTAAAAAGCATCATTCTAGGCTTAGCACGTCAGACTTTAATGGTCATATTTATAGGAATCAAGAAAGTTTGAATTATGAAGTCTTGTGACTTTGACAACCAACCCGAACTTTAATTCAAGAACTCTGCCGATGCTAGATCGTTAGTTAATGGAAGATTCGATCGTTAGTTAATGGAAGCTTCTTTTCTACCTTATATTCCCTTAACAACCTTTTCCTTTTATAGCCTTAAGTAAAAATAATTTTACTTAAAAACATTTTTTTTGTAAGTGATTAAGCAATATTTTTTTTAAAATATTGTAAAAAAATAAAAATTTTTTTAAAACAAACCAAAATTTATATAGACCAACAAATCCTTCACTTCTTCCATTCAAATGCCTCTTTAATAACGATCCAATCATATATACAAGGCCGCATTCAGGGCAAGGGATAGGGGATTTAAGCCCCTCCCAACCAAAATCTTTGTTCGACTCGTATAAACGTAATAAAAATACATAGAAACCCATTTTTGATGCGTTTTTTTAAGTTTTGTCGGTAGTAAAAACTGGTCGGTAGTAAAAATTGGATATTTTTTTTTCTATTCCAGTATTTACAAGTGTTGTACAATAGATTACAAATTAATTAGTATGTAAGTCATGTTTATTGTCCAAGTGAGTGCCATGAATTCAAAAATTTGTGATAAAATATTACATTCATATGGTTGTCTGCGAGGGAGGAGAGACGGGTGGGGAATCCCCTTAAACCAAGCTGTGTCCAAATAACCCTAGATTTTCGTTTTTTTTTTTTTTTTTTTTTTTTTTTTTTGTTTAGCACAGAGGACGACTTGGTGGAGGTTCTTGCCAAAATATTTGCTTATTTTGTCTTCTTCATGGTTCGCCACTGGCTGAAAAAATGCTGGTTTTTTCACCCTTTTTGATTTTATTTTTCATTTTGTTAGTTTCTATCCTCTCTGAGTTTCATTTGCCCTTGAAAAACGTAAAAATCGTTACCCTAAAATTTATGATTGACGTTTTGGATAATAAAAGTGCGTCTCAGGGCTACCAATTCACCAAAATGGGAAGGAAAAGGGGGGAGGGCTAAAAGTATTTTTCTAAATCTTGAAAGGGAAATTTAGTCATTTTTAATCGAAAACCAAAGATAGTTTGTGAAATGTATTGGAGGGTGCCAAAAAATCAGTTAAATGCTCTCCCCTTGGAGCCCTAATTGGGTCCCTGATCGTCCTTAGGCTTCAAAATATGATTTAAGTAATATTCTCTGCTAATAAAAGACAAAAAGACTTCTCTAAAAAAGACTTCTCTAAAAAAGACAGAAAAAAGAAGAAATTTTACAGAAATCCCAGACTGTTTGTTATCTATCATATGGTTTACAGTGTAACAGCATATATTACAAACAGAATAACTGTTTAAAATGAAATAAAGTAAATGAGGGGATCCAGCAACAGTAAAGTAAGATCTATAATCACACAAACCAGCAGTAAAATGTGGACAAAAAATAATTATTAACGAAAATGATTTTTAATATTTTCTTAAAGATGTCATTTGATTAGTTTTTAAAGGAGTTCAATCTCTCGTTCTAACTAGTGATATACTTTAAAAATCTCAAAAATATTTAATCTTTAATGAAAAATTAACTTCTCTAAAAAGAGAAAAAAATAAGAAATTTCACAGAAATCTTACACTATTTGCAACCTGTTTAAAATAACAGCATAGCTTAAATAGTTTTCAGCATAACAGCATTTGTTACAAACAGCATAACTGTTTACAATAAAAGAGAGTAAATGAAGGGATTCAGCAATAGTAAAGTAGCATTTAGAATCAGAAAAAAACAGCAGTAAAATGTGGACAAGAAATAATTATTGAAGAAAATAGTTTTCTGAATATTTTTAAAACACTTTTTGATTAGTTTTTTGAAAGTGTTCAATCTGTCGTTAAAATCAGTCATTAAACCGTAGTGTCCCTTCACATACTAGTTCTTTTAAAGTTAGGATTTACAATGGTTGAATATGTAGGCCTATCTTGGTTTTGACAAGATTTTAAATTTCAACTCTAAACGTAAATACTAACTAAAGTTACTATGTTGCCAAACGTCTGCGCTTTGAAAAATTGAGGAAGACATGCTAGATTTTGTTCTAAATTGATTTTGTAAGCATGGACCATGTAGCAACTCACATACTTTAAACCTTTAAATAGTAGTATCAGTTCAAAAGTGATTGCATGGGTACTCTTTCACAACACATAGTTGTTAACAGATGAACTATAATTTATGATTTGTGAGTTTTTTTGTGTAGCATTTGTTTTTTCTCAGCTTTTCATGTATGTGTTATTTTACTTAAGCCGTTTTTTTTATTGTTTCCCGTTTTCATCCTGTTGATTGAGGCTTCTGGATGTGAATTTTCTTTCATTTCAAAGTTCACTGTCGTATTCAAGGCTTAGATACACACAACTCAAATCTAAGGAACGGGGCTGATCAAAGTATACCTTTACTCGAACTGGGGTATTAAAACTAACTTTAAATTTTTACCCACTCTTCGGAAATCTGATGTAGCCTAACACAATTTTCTCTAAACAACTAAGATATAGAGCATGGCCAAAATAAATTGTTGTCAAATCTACTCCAAGCTATTTTAAAATTAGATACTATCCAGGAAATGAAAGCCTTGGTTTGCAATGAACGTTGTATTATGAAATATTCCTCAAGACTAACCATATGCACATAGACAGGTGCCAACTTTAAAAACGCATCAAAAGTTTGTTTATATGCATTTTTGTTACGTTTTTTTACGAGTTGAACAAACATTTCGGGAGGGGAGGAGTTCAAACCTCCTAACCGTTTACCTAACCTCCTAACAAAGTACTGAACTATGGTATCTGAACTTATTAAAATCTTACCAATCACACAGTTCTTTACAATCAAGGCAAAGTTGGTTACGAGAATCTTTATGCAAATCCAAGTCTCTTATGAACCTAGATAACATTTGGCTTTCCATATTGCAAAGCGGAGACAAACTAACTAAAAACTTTCCGTTTTATTTGTTTTTAGGTTATTTTTTATCTTATCGGTGAAGACTCCTTGTTTTATACAGGTGAAATATCCGTGTTGTTTTAGTTAGTCTTTTCCTTCAACTGGCTTTACTTAGGGTACAAGCATTTATAAATACTATTTATATACGTTTTTTAAATTCAGATGAATATTTAAATACAAAACATTTAAAATTCAGATGAATATTAAATTCAATATTGTTGGTCTGTCGTTATTATTTTCGTTACTAGAACAAAACTAGAATTTAAAACTAAAACAATATCATTAAAAATATGTGACGCCAAGTCAGTTTTCATTCGTCTTACGAACGTCGTTGATATCTTAATAACTTCACTGGTTTGTTGACCCAATTCCAGAGCATAAGCAAACCGAGCAACAAACAAACAAGGATCATGGAACGGTATTTTTAAGTTCAGTTTGAAACACAGATCTGAAAATACGTGGAATACATTGGTGACATCTAGTTGACACTGAAAAGAAAAATTCTTAAAAGTAAAATCTGGACGAATAACCTTTATGCACTTATTTTGGAAATTAAATATGAGCTACGGAAGCCAGAAGACTGTACCCTCGAAGGGTTTAGACCCACAAAAGACTAGTGCGTATTCAACATTTAAAATTCAGCTGGACAAAATCCAGCTGCCAAAGTGAAATTATGCTTAAATTAAATAACAGCTTCTGGATGATGTCAGTTTTATTTTTATAGCAAGTTTTATCCGTTGATAGTTAGTCTACCTCTTTTTTTTTCTTCTTTTTTTTAAGGCAAGTCTAGTCTTGAGCATTTGAGTTGGATTCAGAGTCATAAAAATTGTTCAGGTTGCGAGAGGAGTTACTTTAAATTGGAGAGCTTTTAAAATTCCTGGTCGTTTTAAGTTTTAATGTTACTCCTTACTTTCAGTTGAAAAAAATTGTTTTTTTTTATTTAATACACATAAAAATCAAACTGTCTAACAAATATGCCTCCAATGATGACTTGACCAACAAAAGGTAAGAGACAAGCATCAGACAAAAGGTAAGAGACAAGACAAGAAAGGTAGCAATCAACTTTCTATAGTTTTGATTGAAATATTTAAAATGGGATAAATAAATACGAAAATAAGTGTTGTCTTTTAGTTGAATACGCACTTTTGGAAGCCCAACAATGTAGATTTTCATTCAAAATTCACGAATTTTAACCTAAATTTTTCAAATTTTAATAATTTCCGACACCCGTTGCTAAGGAACAGGCATTTTACGCCCCCCTCTGTGTAAGTTAAGTTCTTGTGTCAAGTTCAAATTGAGATTTAAAAATTGGAATTTTATAAACAGGTATTATATTTAAACAGTTATTATATAAACAGTATTAAAGAATTTCCTTTTTCAGTATTAAAGAATTGCCAGTTTCCTTTTGGAGGCATAAAGCGCAAAAACCCAAAATGGCTGGTAATATCTCTCCAATGAGTCTGATTAATAACATATTATTATTTTGTTTTATTAAGGGAGTATGCACTTTTCATTTGTACTGTGTCAAAATCTGCACTTATTGTTAACGAGCTCTCCTGCTCTTGGCTCTTTTATGGATAATCTGACGGTTTTTGGCTGTTTTTAATTGGAGCTTGACAACGACTTAAAGGTATGCCCTCACTCAAGTGCAACGTTAGTACTGATATCAATAAAGGAAGTATCTTTTCCCTTAGGATTCGCTTAACTAAAATGATTTTTTGGTAAATTCAACTTTTAGGTTTCTTTTTCTTTCTTCTTACTCTGTAAGTATTTTTTTTTTGTCAAATTTTGATCATTAATTTATAATAATGTGATTCTTGAGAATTCATTTTAGGATGGGGAGAATACTTTGAAAGTCGAATTCAAGTCACCAGTCCAGTATGCAAAGGAGCAATGGGACGCTCAATCTAGTGAATATCCAGTGCTACCTGAATGTGTGGATCCTGCTTATAGAGGAGAGTGTCATGCAAACCATGTTAGGAAGATGCAAGCTTCTTTTGCATGGGATTGGGGACCATCATTCCCCTCAGTTGGAATTTGGTAAGATGTAATATTTGTAAGTCTTGTACCTTTCGTTTACGAAAGAAGTGTCCACCGTTTTCTTGCCCCTTCTCTTTCTTTAGAAAAAAAAAAAATAGTGCTTGTACTCTCGTTTACTAAAAATATGTCGAAATGTTACTTTCTAAAGTACTTTCTAAAAAATGTTGAGAAATAGTACTTTCGAAAATAGAAAAAAATAGTACTTTGTTCAGAAAAAATAGTATTTGTACTTTTATATACGAAAATAGTGTCGAAATAGCACTTTGTAAAGTATTTTCTTAAAAAAAGTGTCGAAATATTTCATTCAAAAATAGAAAAAATAGTACTTTCTTTAGAAAAAATAGTACTTGTTCTTTCATTTACTAAAAAGTTCCGACTGTTTTCTTGTCCCTCTTCTTTCTTTGGAATCGTAATACAAAGTGTCATTAGGGTGACAAAGGAGAACAAAGCTGTGTCAGTTTATTGGCTATATTTAAAGAAGATTTGCCACGAAGGTCGCTGCTCCTTGAGCGTCTTGCGACAGGTAGGTTTGAACCACAGTCCCCAGAGCTTTCAGGCACGGCTTCGTCCATTACGCTGTCACAAGGCTTATTCGACAATAAAGACATAAGCATGAGTTATATTTCGCATTCGCCTCATTGAATCTTTTTGCCTCATCGACTTACCGAAAGGCCTAAAAAAACTAAATGTTTTCAAAATTGTTTAATGGTATCTTAATTGCATATAAAACAGGTGGCTTCAGGAATTGCCAACTGGCGTTTTTATAGTTCTTTCTAGCAATGTAAGAATTGCAAATTGGCGTTTAGAAAATTTGACATTAGCAATCAACTTTCTATAGTTTTGATTGAAATATTTAAAATGGGATAAATAAATACGAAAATAAGTGTTGCTTTGAAATAGGAATACAAAATTGATTGCCAAAGATAGATTAATTTTGAGAAGGTTCATTAGTGTCTACTCTTATAAATTGCCCACACTCTTCCCCTTTGCATTTGTAAGTCATTTCGTCTAGTATAGGAAAATTTTAAAAGGATTATTTTTTTTAATTCACATTTGATTTTCATGTAGTTAAAAAAAAAAAAAAAAAAAAAAAAAAAAAAAAAAATATAACAATGATGATTTAGCCTAAGGGTAAACAAATTTAGAAAGGGACGAATGAGTGATTCCTTATGCAGATTTTCCTGCCATTTGTAAAAATGAAATAAGATCGACGAATCCCTCTTAGGTTTTAGAAATTTGCAACTATAGAGTTGTAGTTTCATGAAAATATGTGAAATATCCCAGTCATGCTTGTTTTACAGGAGGCAGGGGAGGGGGGTAGGGGGCTCTAGTAGATTTTACATTAACTCTCACGAAACAGAGGTGCCTCTTATATTGTAATATATTAATCGCTATTGGCACCGCTTCAGAGGACCCAAACAGGGCAAGTCAAATCGTTACTCAGGACTCTACAGTCTTTCAGTGAAGGTTTTGATGTATCGTCGATAGCTGTTTTCTACAAGTACATGAATTCACCTCCCTCGCAGGGCCCTATCCAGGATTTTTTCATAGGGGAGGGGGTAGCAAAAGGACTTTTTTTCAGGGCGGGGATGGTGGGGGTTTACAATTTTTTTTTAAAAAAACTCATCAAATATTCTTTTATAGTCATTTTGTTACATTCTTACAAGTCGGACAAACATTTGAGAGGGGGAGAGATCAAACCCCCTAGCCACTCTTGGATACGGCCTTGCTCCCTCTATAGAATTTTCTCTTGTTGTGCCCCACCCCATTGCCTAACCGACAGAACAGACACGAAGGTACACTAAGTCCGCCCAATATTGGTTGATATGCCAAGAGCTGAGTACTTGAAGAACACCCTCATTTGACGGTGGTCTTCTATTTGGAATGATCTTCCTCGGGCGTTTTCCCAAAAATATTATCAGTCGAATCCTTAAGCAGAAGATCCAGAAGACGATTTTTTTAACCTCACGGTGGGACGAGGTAAAAATATACTGGCAAATCAAAAATTGTACCAGAGGCCGTAAATTTCATAATAAAAGTCGTGTCTTATAACAAATTTTTCCAAAAAAGTACCTTTGTATTAACTTGGATTGTAATTATAGGAAGAGTATTAATTTTATATATTATTAAATATTAATTATATTTTATTTAAATATTAGTTATTTTATTTAAACTAATATTAGTTTAGATTTATATTTTTTGTGTGTTTTTAAATAAAATTTCTTAGTGATTTCAAAATAAATTTTTTGAATTTCTTAGTGATAATAAGATTTTAAAATAAAATAATACAAAATAGAATATAAATAAGTAAATTTTTAAATAAAATAATATTAAATAAAGTTGTAAAATTTTATAATATTAAATTTATTTTTTTGTATAATATTAAATAAAATTTGTATTTTATTTAAATATAGTTAAATATTAATTATAGGAAGAGTATTCGACTTGAAGGATTTGATACACTACAGATGAGGGACGTTTTAGTATTTACTGAAAAGCAACCAGAGGGGTGGAAGCTTCGTCTAGTAGTTTATATGGATGCAGCTGAAGCTAATGTTCAGTATTCAGGAAAAATCGATTTTCTGGTAAATCCCTTAAATATTGGTCATTTCTATAAAATTAAGTTATTAAGATGTTATTAAGTTATTAAGAGATGCATTAAGTTATATAGTTACGTTATGTTGTAATTTATTATTAGATGTTGTTAAGTTATTAAGAGCTATTAAGACAAAGTTATTAAGATGTGAGTTTTATTTTTTTGTTGTTTTTCTTTGTTCGTGTTTTTTTTGTCCTTTCTTTGTATGTTGCGTTTAATTTAGTCTAACCTTTTTTTCCCTTGATAAAGGCTACTGAACGTTGAGTCGAAATATTCGGATTTTTTAAATATTTGGATTTGCAAATAACACCTAGAAACCAAATTAACACCGAGATGTTGTGGTGTTACGTGTCAAAAGTTACCTCATATACAAACGCTTTTGCCACGTTTGTTTTAGATCTTTTGTCTAATAATAGAGATTTGTAATAAGATTTCTTCAGCCACAACGTTAACATTGAATGTCAGTTCCATGCTGTTTTCTTTTTATTCAGTTTCTATAAAAATATAAATCTTTAATGATTCTGAAGCTAAGGACAAGGAGATACATTGATTAAAAATTAATACGACCTTTTGCACACTAGGTAGGCGTTAGAACCTTTAGATAATGTTGGCCTGTCCTTAGACCATGACGCCTAACTCAATGAGTAATTTTACAGACAACGCTGCCTTTCTGTCATACAAGACCTAAATAATTTATGTTTTTGTATAATATAATACAATATATAATATATATATATATATATATATATATATATATATATATATATATATATATATATATATATATATATATATATATATATATATATATATATATATATATATTTTATTTATTTTATTTATTTATTTATTACCCGTCAAAAAAAGGTACAAAAGACGGAGTATCACTAAAAAAGAAAAAAACACACAAATAACAAATTACAACACATTACGCATAATCGAACAAATTACAAAGACGAGAAACAAAAACTCAATTATACACTGCACTGCAGGTACGTAAAAAATTTTACTTTTTAAACTCCCAAGTACTGAAGAATCATAAGCAATATGATTGATAAGTTCAATTCAACTAATCTAACCTACAGCAAAATACTTGATAGCTTTAATTCAAAAACAACGGACTCAATCAACTAGTCTAAATATGACAAGAGACGGTCAAAAGACTAAATATGACAAGAGATGTGCAAATAAAATTAAATGGACAGCGATTTACTGCCTTAGCAAACGGTACCAAGGGTGGGAAGAAAATTTCTCGTTATGCCGTTTAATTTGTTCAATTATAGCTGCCGTTGGGTCCGCAATTTTAAAATTTTTAACAAGGTGTGAATTTCTTGTCCACGGTGGGAGCCGCAACAAGAACTTCGCATGCTTAAAAAACGCCGATCTAAGCTTTCTTTTCTCTGGCTCGGGAAAAATTCTCCAAAACGGGCTTAGATACAGGGAATGGGGAAGGGATACTGCGTTATAAAGTCGAGCCAGAATTAAATGGTTGAAACGGATTTTAGATGAGACTACTCTACTGTAAGCAATAGCCAGGAGTTTACAGAGATGATCAATAAGAAGGGAGCGGGTAGTTTATAGATCCTTTTCAATTGGTAAACCAAGGTAAATAATTTTCGAGACAGGGGCTACAGATAGTTCTCCCAGCCTCAGAGACGAGACCTCTTCTTGGCGCCAGTTGAACAGAAGAATATCCGACTTCTGCGGGTTAAATTCAAAGCCAATGCGACTGTAATTTGATTGTAGTGTGGAGAAGGTAGTCTCTGTACCTGCGACTGTGCGGCTGGGGTTCAGAATGTCATCGGCGTAGGCTATCATTGTAACGTTTATGCCACGAGTTATGCATGTTGTCTCGATAGTAGACTGTGCTTCAATAATACAAATATTAAAGGCACAAGGAGATGTGACTGATCCTTGTCGAGCACCGTTTTTTACTGGGACTACAGGATTCCCTCGGTATGACAGCATCATGTATTGTGTAGATCCAATGAGGGCTCGACCATAGTCAGGAAGTCAGAGTTTATCTTGTAGGCGGGCATACGTGTCTTTAATGGGTAGTAGGATGTCTTTCTTTACATCTCTCTTTTCCAAGCACAAAATAAGTTGGTCATGGAGAAGTGAGTCTTAGGCACGGCAGACGTCATGTAGACCTCCAAAACTTTACCAAACCTAAAAACGGTAGAATTTTTAATTGGATAATCAAGATTTTACCGAACTCCAAGACAAACCTCTGGTCAGAAGTCTTACAGCCTTATTTTGCAACACACAGCGGGGGTATAACTGGCTAGTGAAAGTTGGCGACCAAACTATTACAACAATAATTATGGATAGAGGCTTAATGTTGAATTATGGTCTGGCTATGGTGGCCAAGAGGGCTTGCTGGTCAGCTTCTTTGAGATAGTCTGTGTCTGTTAGTCTGTAAACTAATTAAGATACTGCTTTTCGACCAAGACACTTTTTGGTATTTGGTATTCAGGCAGTTGGCATTCATTCAGTGGATAGCTAAACAGAATCAAAAGAATGCAGAACAAATGGGATATTCAATGACATTGTACATGGCCATGGTGGCCAAGAGGATTCAGTAGTCAACGTCTTTTTGATATGTCTGTTACTCTGCAAACCAATTAAATTATTAATTTTCGACCAAGATACTTTTTGTCTTTGAGCGTCAGCGCACGATCAGAAAGCATTTATAAAAAGCCAGATTTCTTCCGCGTTCATTATGTTCCTTGAGTAATAGAAATTCTAAAATTTTACTTAGTTCACCAACCCTTCGGAATAAATGAGAATGTCAACTTTTGAAAATTGTGTGGAAAATTCACACATGGAAGTTTTTTGCTTTAAGGTGTGATGGATAATGCACTATTTGTTCCAAATTTTCTGATAATACCTACACTCTCATTAAGAGTATGTCAGATATTATTTAGTCAATTTGCTGAGTTGTCTTTAGGTCAAAGATCTTCAGATTCAAGAGACCATCGAATTCTACACGTTTGCAGGGACAGAATCTAGAGAGTGCAGCACTGAAGTGACAGCGAATGTTGACGTTACCCCTGAGTTATGGTGGCCAAGAGGATATGGTGGCCAACGTCTTTATGACATGTCTGTTACTCTACAAACTAATCAAGATGTTGCGTTTAAGAACTACCGATTTGGATTCCGAACGATTGAGCTGGTTCAAACGGCTGAAGAGGTGGACGGTCAAGGTGATTCTGTTTTCATATTTTTCTTTAAATATTTTCTTACATATTTTAGTTTGCATTGTTTACATATTTTCTTAAGTTTATTTCTTTCTTTCTCTCTTTTTTCTCTTTGTAATGCCTAATTGTACTATCAGGAAAAGTCCGAAAACACTTAAATTTATGATGGTCAACTTTGAGTGTCAAATTTGAAAATAAAATAAAGTAAACAAGCTTTTTTTTGTTTGTATTTTTTTTTTTTTTTAAAGTTTGTTGTCAGGATCTTAAAATTGGTTTAACTTTTTGTATAAATGCACACTTTGCAGAAGAATTTTAGAAGAAATATGGAAAAATATTAGACTCTCCCAGTTTTCATCTCATGTTCGTGCAAAAATAACTTTGAAACATTTTTTGTCTCGTTAAAGGGGTTCCAAGTTTAGTAATGGGAATATTCAAACGAATTGACAAACATTCTCAAACTAGTTTAGGGGTAGGGGCATGTATGCCTTCTTCAATAATCTAGTAATAATGTTATTTTCTTTATAGCTGAAAAATAATTTCGTAACACCTGATACATTCTGAAACTAGTATTTAAGAAGATATGTCTATTTTTTGAATTTGATTGTATTCGTGTTTTCTAGTTAACAAGCATTTGCTCTTTTTCTTTGCACTTTGCACATTTAAGTCTGCGTTGTTTCTTTTGTTATTTTACCCTATTCTACTTTATTTTCAACTATATTTCACTTTTTGTGTGTCAAATTTATTATTCCTTTGATTTATTTTATTTATTTCATTATTTCGTCATTTATTAAAATACGTATTGAAGTAAATGTTATTTATTTTGTGAATTATTTATTATATAAAACAATATATTGTTTGCTCTATGAAGTAAATAAATTATTTTAATAAAATAAATATTCTAATAGTTATTTCATAGCTTTCTAAGCTAATTTAATTTCTTCTTCTGTTTAGGTATGAATGTTCATTTGTTTTGTATTTATATTTTGGAGAACTTGGAGATTGAGAAGTGAATAGAAAAAAAGAATTAGAATTTTATAGAATATCCTAGAATATCCCGAAAACTGCCTAACAACAGGCTACAGTAGTAAAACGTATATTTTCCACCATTCAATCTGACAAAAAATGAAATAATTTCCTTTTTTATCCGTTGGAAGCAAAAACTACAACCCATACTGCTATTGTCAACACTAACTTACTGCAGCACCAAGCCGCCTGCGGCCAACAAAGCCGCGCACACTACTCCACCCTTATCTATTCAAAGCTACACTCTTTATCCCCTTCCATGAAGTTGACAATTTCTTTAAAATCCTTCCTTATGGCCTTTGCCCACGCCATTCGGAGACGACCTGCGTTTTGTTTGGCCACAGATGCATGCCCAATATCAACAGATGTTGGCAGGCAGTCATCAGTGAATCGTGTCCCAGCAACCTCACCCTGAATTTCAATATCGCCCTGGGGAATGGGATTGAACCATATTTTTCATACAGCTCGTTGTTTGACATTCAAACGAGTACCTAAAACTATCGTAGACAATTCTTATGGAAGAACAAAATCTTCTACCAAATTTGCTAAAAAGGCTAGTACTCTTACTACTAAGAACTCACTGCAGCGCCAAGCCCTTTGAGGCTAACACAGCTACATACGCTCTTCCTCCATCCCAATGGAGGAGTAGCAAATAATACTACGTAGGTAAGTGAAACTATCCATTTGATAGATCTTCTCATTGCCCAACATAACGCCTTCACCTTCATTTATTCATAGTCTTAGCAACTTAGTCTTTATAACGTTAATTTTAAAACCTATTCTTCTCCCCTGAACTCTTAAAGCATCCAAAAAATCATTCGTTTTGCTGACATTTTTATGTAGGAACACTTGAATCATCTGCATAGTCTAATTCTAAGATATTTTACCTTCCCATTTCATTCCATACCTGCACATTAGCTTTTGCCGTGTTCCTTATGATAAAGCGTTCCTAAGTCTAAGATATTTTGCCTTCCCATTTCATTCTATGCCTGCACATTAGCTTTTGCCGCGTTCCTTATGATAAAGTGTTCTAAGTCAAAGATATTTTACCTTCCCATTTCATTCCGTGCCTGCAAATCCTGCACATTAGCTTTTGCCGTGTTCCTTATGATAAAGTGTTCTAAGTCTAAGATATTTTACCTTCCAATTTCATTCCATGCCTGCACATTAGCTTTTGCCGTGTTCCTTATCATAAAGTGCTCTAAGTCTAAGATATTTTACCTTCCCATTTCATTCCGTGCCTGCACATTAGCTTTTGCCGTGTTCCTTATGATAAAGTGTTCTTAAGTCTAAGATATTTTACCTTCCCATTTCATTCCGTGCCTGCACATTAGCTTTTGCCGTGTTCCTTATGATAAAGTGTTCCTAAGTCTAAGATATTTTACATAGTCTAAGATCTAAGTCTAAGTCTAAGATTTAAGGGGGGGCTAGTTGCCCTCCAATCATTTTCGACTATGAAAAAGGACACTAGAACTCTCAATTTCCAATCGAATGAGCCCCTTTTAAAGTTTCTACGACGACCCCTTCTATATGAAGTGCCCAGCTCTAAAGTAAAAAATAATGAATAGTACATCGTGCCAACATCGTTCTTATATGCCCTCAGGGCATAACTTAAAACCCTTGCCCTGAGGATTGTAGGGGAGTGTCCTCCTCAAAAACATATTTTCTATCTGGAAATCAACTACGCTGAACAAAATGGCTGTCTCAAAATTTTGATTGGATGTGCTTGGGGAAATGATGGGTGTGGGGGAGTGGCTAGTTGCCCTCCAATCACTTTTGACTATTAAAAAGGGCACTAGCCCTTTGAATTTCGAATCTAATGAGCCTTTTTTGAAGTTTCTACGACAACGCCTTCTATAAAAACCTTATATTGCCCCCAGGGCATATTTTAAAACCCTTTCCCTGAGGGTTGTGGGGGAGTTTCCTCCTCAAAAACATATTTTCTATCTGGAAATCAACTACGCTGAACAAAATGGCTATCTCGAAATTTTGATTGGATGTGTTTGGGGGAATGATGGGCGTGGGGGGCTAGTTGCCCTCCAATCAGTTTCGACTATTAAAAAGAGCACTATCCCTTTGAATTTCCATTCGAATGAGCTTTTTTTGAAGTTTCTATGACAACGCCTTTTTTAAAAACCTTATATGCTCCCAGGGCATAACTTAAAACCCTAGCCCTAAGGGCTTTGGGGGAGTGTCCTCCTCAAAAACATATTTTCTATCTGGAAATCAACTACGCTGTACAAAATGGCTATCTCAAATTTTTGATTGGATGTGTTTGGGGAAATGATGGGCGTGGGGGGATGGGTAGTTGCCCTCCAATCACTTTTGACTATTAAAAAGGGGACTAGCCCTTCGAATTTTCAATCGAATGAGCCTGTTTTGAAGTTTCTATGACAACGCCTTCTATAAACACCTTATATGCCCCCAGGGCATAACTTAGCAGAAATAAAGTCACTAAGCAGAAATAAAGTCAAATAATCTTTCAAGCGTAAAACTACCACAAATCACCATCAACAAATAAATGAAACCCAAAGTGAGTAGAAATTACAAAGAATAACCGAGTCAAACTCAAAACGATGAAAAATTAACATGAGTAGGGTTGACAACCCCCATGCCTTCTCAAGACAAGAACATAATTTGCACTTTACTGAAAACAAAATAGATAAAAATGTTTTAACTTTTTTTTACTTTAATAAATAAAAAAGTATTAAGACTTTAAGGAATAAACATCTGTATATGTATATTAAACTGAAGATCCACTGTCATTTTTTTTTGACAATGTTTATGCACATAGTGTCTTTTCATTTAGGTCATATTTCCCCTCAATATTGTAAACGTAGTAGTAGTAGCAGGAGTAGTAGTGGTAGCAGTAGTAGTGGTGGTAGTTGTAGTATTAGTGAGCAAATATTGCCTCTGGTCAATTGATCATCTCCCTATCATTTCTTGAAAGTTCAAAATTAAGACACTCGGTCATTCCCGAGTTACGCCCTTTTTGTAAAGTACAAATTATGTTTTGCTCTTGAGAAGGGACGGGGGTTGTCAACCCTACTCATGTTAATTTTTGCTTGTTTTGAGTTTGATGAGTTATTAATTATAATTTCTGTTCGTTTTGGGTTTCATTTATTTGTGATAGTTTGCACGCTTGGAAGATTATTTGAATTTATTTCTGCTCAGTTTTGGTTTAGTAGAGCTCTTTGCTTTTCTTTGAAAACCTGTTTTATGGAAAACACTTTTTAAATTAATTTCTGTATTTTTTTTTCATTGACTCAGTCTTTTTCATGCAAAATAGATTTGATATCTTTACGGTTTTTTTCTAAAAGAATCCATAGTTTGGCTTGCTATTTGTATGTTGCAAAAACTTTTTCAACAATTTTCAATCGTGACACAAATAGTATTGTTTTATTTAGCTTCATGCCTCCTCAAGTTGACCTAAAAAAAAGTTCTATCTATGCTCTTTGAAAACCGGGATACACTTACACTCTTATGGTTTATCTAAATTTTAAGAAAGCTTCAAATTAATACCCCCGGTCGTTCTCGAGATATTGTTGAGATGTCTTATCGGCAACAATACACACAGTGCCTTTTGATAAAGTTTTAAAGTAACGCTTAGTTTTAAAGCATAATGGGCAAATTGCGTAACTGTGGGGGTTGATATACTCAATATTTCTAGAGATATAGTTGCTGGATAGTTTTACTATGCTGAACAAAATGGCTGTCTCAAAATTTTGATTGGATGTGTTTGGGGAAATGATGGGCGTGGGGGGATGGGTAGTTGCCCTCCAATCACTTTCGACTATTAAAAAGGGGACTAGCCCTTCGAATTTTCAATCGAATGAGCCTGTTTTGAAGTTTCTATGACAACGCCTTCTATAAACACCTTATATGCCCCCAGGGCATAACTTAGCAGAAATAAAGTCACTAAGCAGAAATAAAGTCAAATAATCTTTCAAGCGTAAAACTACCACAAATCACCATCAACAAATAAATGAAACCCAAAGTGAGTAGAAATTACAATAAATAACTAAGTCCGACTTAAAACGAGGAAAATATAAAATGAGTAGGGTTGACAACCCTCATGCCCTCTAAAGGCCAGAGCATAATTTGCACTTTACTGAAAACAAAATAGATAAAAATGTTTTAACTTTTTTTTACTTTAATAAATAAAAAAGTATTAAGACTTTAAGGAATAAACATCTGTATATGTATATTAAACTGAAGATCCACTGTCATTTTTTTTTGACAATGTTTATGCACATAGTGTCTTTTCATTTAGGTCATATTTCCCCTCAATATTGTAAACGTAGTAGTAGTAGCAGGAGTAGTAGTGGTAGCAGTAGTAGTGGTGGTAGTTGTAGTATTAGTGAGCAAATATTGCCTCTGGTCAATTGATCATCTCCCTATCATTTCTTGAAAGTTCAAAATTAAGACACTCGGTCATTCCCGAGTTACGCCCTTTTTGTAAAGTACAAATTATGTTTTGCTCTTGAGAAGGGACGGGGGTTGTCAACCCTACTCATGTTAATTTTTGCTTGTTTTGAGTTTGATGAGTTATTAATTATAATTTCTGTTCGTTTTGGGTTTCATTTATTTGTGATAGTTTGCACGCTTGGAAGATTATTTGAATTTATTTCTGCTCAGTTTTGGTTTAGTAGAGCTCTTTGCTTTTCTTTGAAAACCTGTTTTATGGAAAACAATTTTTAAATTAATTTCTGTATTTTTTTTCATTGACACAGTCTTTTTCATGCAAAATAGATTTGATATCTTTACGGTTTTTTTTCTAAAAGAATCCATAGTATGGATTGCTATTTGTATGTTGCAGAAACTTTTTCAACAATTGTTAATCCTGACACAAACAGTATTGTTTAATTTAGCTTCATGCCTCCTCAAGTTGACCTAAAAAAAAGTTCTATCTATGCTCTTTGAAAACCGGGATACACTTACACTCTTATGGTTTATCTAAATTTTAAGAAAGCTTCAAATTAATACTCCCGGTCGTTCTCGAGATATTGTTGAGGTGTCTTATCGGCAACAATACACACAGTGCCTTTTGATAAAGTTTTAAAGTAACGCTTAGTTTTAAAGCATAATGGGCAAATTGCGTAACTGTGGGGGTTGATATACTCAATATTTCTAGAGATAAAGTTGCTGGATAGTTTTACTATGCTGAACAAAATGGCTGTCTCAAAATTTTGATTGGATGTTGTAATACAATTAGCCATTGCTGATATTGCGTTTGATAACCTGTATATTCATCTACTTCTTGAAATTTCTATCTTAATCCTCTTAGCCTCACAAGTAGCTATTATAGAAGTAGCACTGCAAGTAGTAGTAGTAGTAGTATTAATAGATGTAGCAGTGGTAGTAATAGGGGTATTAGTAGTAGCGTGCACATATTGCCTTTTGGTCCATTGATTTTCCCCTTTAAGCATTCTCTGGAAGTTCCAAATTAATGCCCAAACCCGTTCTTGAGAAACGATGTTTTGACAATGTGCATGCACACAGTGTTTTTGATTTAGTTCAAATTCCCCCTCAATATTATAAATGTAGTGGCATTTGTTATAGTAGTGGTGGTAGTTGTAGTAGCAGCGCGCAATTTTTGCCTTTTTGGTCAATTGATCATCTCTCTTGACATTTCCTGAAAGTCTCAGTCATTCCTGAGTTACGCCCTTTTGACAACCGTGAACGCATAACATGTTTTGATTTAGTTCAACACTTTCCTGAAAGGCTCACCTGAATGCCCTCGTCTTTTTGGAAAGTAAAGGTCAAAATGCATACTTTTCTCAATAACATATACTATAACAAATTCCCTAACTTACAGACCTTGCCCTCGGGGCTATTGCGGGGGGGGGGGCATCCCCAAAGGCAGAAGTACTGGGCCTTTCAACAATGCTGAAGAAGATAGATATATCAAAATTGTGACGGGTTGTTTGTTTTGGGAGATGATGGTCGTGGGGTGGGGGCTGGTTGCCCTCAAATCAGTTTTGACTCTTACAAAAGGAACTACAACTTCAAATTTCCAGGCAATTGAGCCCCAATCGAAGTTTGTACGACCATACATTCCAAAAAAACCTTACATGCCCCCAGGACATAACTTACAACCCTTGCCCCAAGGCTCTGGTGGGTTGTGGCAACCCTGGAGGCATTGTTATATCATCTTTGGACTATTTTGAACAAAATGGCTGTCTCACAATTTCAATCAGATGCGTTTGGGGAAAAGAGGACGTCATGGGGGAGGGCTGGTTGCCCTTCGTCACTTTTCACTCTCGAAAGTGAAATAGAACTTTTAATTTCCAATTAAACAAGTTTTCTCTAAAGTTTATGCGACCACCTCCTCCATAGAAACTTTATATGGCCCCGGGGCATAACTTACAACACTTGCTCCCAGGTTCTGAGGGGTTGTTTCAACCCTGATGGCCTCATTATATGATCTTTAGATTATTTTGAACAAAATGGCTATCTCAAAATTTCTATCAGATGCGTTTGGCGAAAACAGAACGTGAGGAGGGAGGGGCTAGTTGCCCTTCGATCACTTTTGATTCCTAAAAAGGGCACTAGTACTTCTGATTTCCAATCCAGTGAACCCCATCCAATGTTTATGCGACCCCTCCTTCCATAAAATTTTTTATGTCAATAATGGGATTATAACATATTGGTCTTGCTCTTAGGACTGTGGGGGGTTGTTATCCTCAAAGACATAATTACTGGACCTTTCAACTACGCTGAACAAAATGGCTATCTCAAAATTTTAATTTGATGTGTTTGGGGAAATGATGGGTGCGGGAGGGGAGTTGGTTGCCGTCCAATTACTTTTTTTTAAAGGGCACTAGAACTTTCAATTTCCAATCGAATGAGCCACTTTTGAAGTTTTTACGAGAATTCCTTCTGTACGAAATGCCCTGTTCTAAAAAAAAAAAAAAAGAATAAATAAAAAAAATAATACATTGTGCCTATATAGCTCTTTACTTACGCAGCGCTATTGCACTGCCTATGATAAGAAAATGTCTATACTTTGAGGAGACTAGAATATTATTTTAGTAAATCTTGTGCAAGTTATTTTTAATGCAATATTTTTGTTATGCTTGAAGTTTTAAAGAATGCACTTAAAAAGTACAAAAAGGAGTCCTTTAGATAAAGAGGAGTTTTGATAGGAGTTGGAACTCTAGAGGAGGGATTAAAGAGTGAAAGTGTGAATGGAGTAGGGTGGAAGAGGATCTATCGCATCTATGTTGACCCCAGGTGGCTTGATGCTGCTATGAGTTGCCCATAGTAGTAGCAGCCTTTTGCAGCTTCAAACCCCGTCCTCCTGAGTCATCGTGTCAACCCTAGAAATATTTTGCAGTACTAAAAGGATACTGGCAAGTATTTTGCCTTGTGTTTTATTTTTTCTTTTAATTAATTCATTTATCAATCAAATAAACAAACAAATAACTTGAAGTGAGGGGAACCTATCCTTTCACCTCCCTTTATTTTGAGAAATAGTTTTGGCTTAGGTAGTCCCCCCCCCCCTTGAGAAATTTCACCGTGAAAACTTGAAAGACATGAAGAAAACTAGAAAACTATATTTTCCATATAATATACTCATTTACCAAATCTCAACATCAATAAAGTACCAAGTACACTAAAAATTAATCTGATTCTTTTAGGTGGAAATTTACACAACCAAATGTGTCTTAAAAAATAGGAAAACCCAGAAAATGAATCAAAAAGATGTTCGATGCAGGAATGCGGTTTTAACTCATAGGATGGCCAAGTTTAAAAATGAAGAACGTGTGTGAAAAATCAGCAGAAAATGAACTAAAAAAAAAATATTTCGTCGTGTAGATCTAGAAAATGTAACTTAACTGATTGCTGTAGCAAAACTGGGTAAAAAAAAAAATCGACTAAATAGTCAAAACTATGCAAGAATAGAACACTAAGATCTTGTTTCCAAATAGGAATTGAAAAGAAATGTATATATCATTGAACAGCTAAAAATCTAAGCTATGCATTAATATGTTTATTATTTAAATTCTTCAAGATTAAGCACTTCAATTTACTAATTAATTCACTTGGCTACACGATAATATTTTCAGAAAGACAATAAAGCTATCCTTTTTGTTATAGTTGACAATGAAATATCATTAGAACCTTTTTTTTATTATTCGAAAAACATCATTTTCCTCGCCTGATTTTAACATATCGCCAATCTGTATTTTTTCAATAGCAAATGGATGTACCGCCGATTTATTATTAAAATTTAATAAAAAAAGTTTTTTTTCAACTGAAAGTAAGGAATAATATTAAAACTTAAAACGAACAGAAATTATTACGTATATGAGGGGTTCGTCCCCTCGTCATTACATCGCTCTTTACGTTAAAGTTCGAATTTTGTTCCAATTCTTTAAAAATGACCCCTGAATTGCAATGACCGTTAAATTAGAATAAATAGCTCTTTTGAAAGTACTAAAAAAAATTTGGTGTAAAGAGCGAAGTATTGACGAGGGGGCGAACTCCCCATATACGTAATAATTTATGTTCGTTTTAAGTTTTAATTTTGCTCTTTACTTTCAGTTGAAAAAATCAATTTAATTTTTGATCGTTTTTAAATAATGCTGAGAAATCTGGCTCCCCATTCATGGAAAATTCCTTTTCACCATGCAAAATTCCTCCATAGAAAGGTCCTTCCACGTAACCTCCTCCTCTGACCCCCACCAGAAAAAAATTACCACTGAAAACATCTGTATACTTCCCAACAACCAATACTATACGTAAACAATGGGCAAACTTCATAACATGCAGCCCTTCCCCCGGAGACTGTGGGGGATTAAGTCATCCTCAAAGGCCATAGTTATTAGATTTTTCGACTATGCTGAACAAAATGGTTATCTTAAAATTTTGATCGGTTGACTTTTGGAAAAAACGAGCTTGGGAGGGGGCCTAGTTGCCCTCCATTTTTTTGGTCACTTATAAAGGGCACTATAATTTTTAATTTCTGTTCGAATGAGCCCTCTCGCAATATTTTAGGACAACTGGATTGATACGATCGCCCCCTTGAAAAAAAAAAAAACGAAAAAAAAAACAATAAAAAGGCATCCGTGATCTTTCTTCTGGCAAAAAATACAAAATTCCACATTTTTGCAAATAGGAGCTTGAAACCTCTACAGTAGGGTTCTCTGACATGCTGAATCTGATGTTGATATTTTTATTAAGATTCCATGACTTTTAAGGGCTGTTTCCCCCTTTTTTGAAAATCAGGCAATTTTTTCAGGCTCTTAAACTTTGATGGGTAAGAGTATACTTGATGAAACTCATATATTTTAAATTAGCATGCAAATCAATTCTTTTGATATATCTATTCGTATCAAAATTCCGTTTTTAGAGTTTCGGTTACTATTGAGCGTGTCGCTCCTTACTTGCAGTTCGTTACCACGAACTGTTTGATAATTGACTTTAGGATGCACGTAAATTGGGCTGTACAATTGTTTTGTTCAACTTTTTGTGCAAACAGGAAAAATCTCCGCTTAGTTCTCCTCACGATTTAAAGTGGTAATAAAGGAGAGAATTTACGCAACGAGAACAATTTTAATAGTTGTATAACAACCGAAATAAAATATTAGAAAATCCCGGTTTTCAGAAATGAATAAACCTGAGGATTTTACCAGGAGGCGTAAAATGTTTTTATTTTGATATCCTTGGTACTTTAATCGTAAAAATTAATTAATATTAATTAATAAATATTAATATTAATCTTAAATTTAAGAGCATTTTAAGCATGTTAAAGGCTGTTACTATGGCGAGTGTATTATTAGCTGGACCTAAAATATATATACATCCAGCTATTAGATTAAACTTTAACCATCCCTAAACCTAGAACACTCAAGTCTTATATTTTTCCATTTTGAATCAAAGCGAATACTAAAACACCTGGGCATAATAGCTTGTCCAAAAAGTTTTTAGACATACTAGGGTTCAGTAATGGATAAAACTAAATACGTGTCATTGAAAAAAACTAAAATTAATTCAATTCTGAAAACTCCAATAAAAACACGTTCAATTGTTCTTTTTTCTAAGAGCATTTTAATCACGTTAAAGGATAGTGTTATGGCTAGTGGGATTAGCTGTACCTAAAAATATAAGCATTCAGCTAGTTAATAGTTAACAAGGAGTTATTTTTACCCAAAGTATTATGTTCCCACCTGTTTCTGGATTTTAAACAACCTACAATCTGTCAGCATTTTAACGTTCGCTCCTACTATTTTTTTTAATTAATAGCTTGCCTCTTTTTCTTCTCGAGTATTTCCCCGGTTATCTTGCTATTCTTGCCTTGACTGCAAGTGTTATTAAAACAAATATTAGAGTTTTGTGTCTTCTCATTTTAATTTTTACGTCAAATTGATCTATATGGCACTCAAATTTTCAAAGGTTGACGATGCAGAATTCTATTAAATCTTTTTGGAGTAACTTCAGACGTGACCTCTTTGACTAGCATCCGGATAGACAGCAAAATAGAAAATTAGTGCAAAATCCCTTGAAATAATTGTTAGAAAAAAAGTATGTAAAAAAATTGCATCTCTAAGACTACTTTTCAATACGGGCGGCAACTCCTATTTTCACTTACAGGTGAATTCGTAATATTCAGTCAAGAAACAGGTTAAATAAAGAAACTAAACAGAGTTGCTGTTTTACTTTTAAAATGTGATTGGGTTAAATGTAATCCTCTGTCTATGAAATTTTATAAAGCATGTTTGATTTTAATATAATTTTCATCTTCGTATTTTAGGGCTATCATTTTATTTCAAGATTAATTCCGTGCCCATATTTCTCAAAGGATCCAACTGGATACCCAGCCACATCTTGCCTGAAAACTCTACTCCAGAAAAATTACGGTTTTTGGTTCGATCTGCAGCTGAAGCCAACCATAATACACTGAGAATTTGGGGAGGAGGGATGTTCGAAGCAGCTGAGTTTTACCAGGTAAACTTTGATGTCGGTCATAGAGCACCCGCGAAACTTTTTTTTTTTTTTAAATATATATATACTGCAAACGAAAGTTACTCTCCTTTTTGGATGTTAATCTAAGTCATTTTGCGATATTAAAAAGAAATAAACAAGAAGAAGTTCAAAAAGGTATAGTTGTTAGCTGTTAGAGTTTTTAGTTGTGTTCTCCTGTCTAAATGGCACGTTTCGAAAAACGTTTAAAACTTTTTTTGTTGTCAGTTGTTAGATTTTCAGTTGGGTTCTCCTGTATAAATGGCACGTTTTGAAAAATCTTTAAAAACTTTTTAGTTGTTTTTATATATGGTTTTATGTAGAGAATAATTGGGAACAAAAGTGTGTTGATACAAGCTTTTTAAGTCACCATTTTATTTTTCCACTTTTGAAATGTATGTCACGTTAAAATCAAGAAAAAACCCATGCCATTAAAAATCCATGTTTTTTTTTGACGGATGTGACTACGATGTGGCTCGGACCAGCAGGTGGCGGAGGTCTTAGGTGAAAATTTCCCCTCCACCCCACCCGAGAAGGGTTGAGGGAGTAAAAAAGCGAACCAGGGACCCGAGTTTTAATGGTGCGCTCCCAAGAATATTAGCACTAAATAAAGTACTGAATCTTGGCCTACCGAGTAAAGTGCAATCTTACGGTGAAGTCCGAAGATAGATAAGCACATATTATAGTAAATAATATACAATACCATTGTACTTGCTAATGAGCTGCTAGTGACCGAGTGGCACAAGTTGTTCAAGTTCCCAAGCTGTACAATTTTCCAAGAAACCATTTAGTAACAACTACAACTATGTGGAAAAGAACTTTCATTACGCTTCAAAAACACAAATGGGAATTGAAGCTGCCATTTAAAGTCTAGCAGTATCCCAAAATTCACTAGAAAAGAACCCCTAGGGCTAACAAAATTCTAAGATGCTTAATATAACTATCTTAGTTTCTTAATATAATAGGTAATTGTATGCAATAATATCAGGGCCTTTCAAAGAGGGAATTGCCAGGTGAAAACTCCTTCGGCTGTTGTTTAGCTTTACAAGTTACTAAATGTGTTACTCACAATAGCCTGAAGTTTAGAAGTTTAGAAGAAGTTTAAAAAATAAAAGTCGAAGTAGTCAAGTCAGTGGTACCAATTCACGAAAATGTAAGGGAGAAATTAAAATGTATTCTTCGAAATCTAGGGTGCTATTTTTTTTTCGATTTTTTTTCATTGAATATATAAGAAAAAGCTGTTTTTCAATGAAAAAACTATTAAAGATTTTTTTTTAATCTAGGAGGGGCAATTGTCCTCTCTTTATAATTCCTTAATACCAACCCTGGATAAAGTACAGAGACTTGGCCTGTCGAAAAAATTCATGAGCTTTCAGTTACGTTCAAAGATTTTACTGTAATATTTCTACTGGAAACTAATGTGGAAGAAATGTATCTTGTTGTAGTACCTTAATTTACAGTATCCCTGCTCGCAGTATACTTAATTTAGGTAGCTCTTGAATTGGTATTACAAAATTTAAGAAGTAAGAAACCTCTGGTGGGTCTTAACAGTTTGTATTTTACCCTTGGTTTTCTCAGACACTTCTTAAGATTAATCTCTTTTCGAAGTGATTGTCTTGCCAGTGCAGCAATTTCTGGTCTAGTGTTGTCGTCTTAAGTTGGATGGTTTTAACATTTTCCTTGAATTTTGCTTGAATATAGCGGATTTTATAACTCAAGAGCAACAAAGACAATTATAAATCGGAAATTCAAGTGATTGAAGGAAATGAAACTGAAAGGTTTTATTCTTGTTTACTATTATAGGTTCTTACTTTTAGATTTGTATGTTTATTATTAGATTCTGTTAGTTTAATTACGATCAGTTTGCTTTTAGACTACTATTTGGTTACTATTTTAGCTGCTATTATTTTACTATTAGTTATTATTTTTTACCATTTGTTTAATATTAGATTCTATTACAGTTTATTAATGAAAAAGAATATTCGGAGCATATTCAGATATATTTGCATGCACATTGGGTTTTATCGCTATAAAATGTTGTTTGATGCCGCGTTTGTGTATCCCGTGAAGTCTTGGAAAATCAAAAATAACAAAGTTGTCCAGCGATTCGGCGAATATTTTCTCTTCAATGGCAGCACATTTTCAATGGGTTTATTAACAAATGAAAAGAATAAATCACACATAATCAAAATACTCAGTCCACTCCTGGACGCCGAGAACCAAAATCTTTACAATTTAACATAATACGCAGAATGGTCACCGCTCCTAAGCTCAGACACAGCCATACCTCTCATTTTCCAAATAACAAACTATTACCTTCCCGTTCCTTACCCTCTGGGGAAACCACCTCGTCATATTTAAAAATCATACATTTGTAATTTAAGTTTACTACTTACATTTAATTCAATTTTTTTTTTTTTTTTTTTAAATGTATTTATTAACTATTCTTTTGTAATGCTATTAAATGATTTTTTACTCTTTTTTTTAAATGATGTGAGGGAGCTCCTACCTCTCAGCTCTTCTGAGATCAGGTTCCATGTCTTTGCACAAGCTACGTTAGGAGCGAAATCTGATCGCACGGTCGGCGTGAGGAGTATTTGCAGGTTTGATGATGATCGGGTATGCAAATTATGCTGGTCTGAAATAGGTCGAAATAATCTTTTAAACGCAGATGGCAGCTCTCCAGCTAAAAACTTGAACACAAAGGTCAAGCATGGTAATTGATGCAGGGACCCTAATGACAAGAACTCTTCATTTTTTCCAATTAATATCAGGCATCGTTGATGAATTGAATTCAGTTTTCGCAGGTGGGATTTAAAAGTTGATTGCCAGATCATTGCACAATACTGTAAATGGGGTTTTATAAGAGCGTTGCACAGGAGGACCAGCGTTTTCTGCGGCAAAGCGCTTTTCAGTTTTTTTATTATTCCAAAATTCCGGGATAGCTTCAACTCTACTACTTGAATATGATGCACGAATGATAGATTCTCATCGAGGAAGATTCCTAGGTATTTTGCAAAATGCTTTTCTGGCCGACTAGTCACACCTCTGGATGTCTGGATACCACATATCTCCGGATGGACACTTCCAACCCGGGAAAAAAATAGAACGCATGATTTCTCAACATTAATAACAAGTCGGTTAGCATCCATCCAGAGATACGTCCCCTCCAGAACCTCCCTCAGTTTAGACATGAGCATTGTCTTATCCGTTTCACAGCAACCAAGCGTGGTGTCATCGCCAAAGGCCACGAGCTCATCATCTTCACCTTCGGACTGGAGGGAGTTTTCATCCTGGCACAAGTTACAGCAGCGAAGATTTGTTCGTGCCGGGTTCAGCACTCGACTCAGATCGTTAACATGGATCAAGAAAATTAATGGTCCTAATATTGAGCCCTGGGGGACACCGCAGTTAACGAGCACATCGTTTCCAGGATCTTCTCCCAAATAAATCCTGCGGTCCCTCAGATATGATCTGAGCCAATCCAGAGCTTCACCTCTTATTCCTATATTTTCCAGTTTCCCGAGGAGAATTGATTGGTACATGCTATCAAATGCTTTCCTGATATCAAGCAGAACCGCTGCAGGTAGTAGACCAGAATCCAAAGCTTTGTTTATCCATAAACTTAACGCCGTTAGTGCATCCTGTGTACAGTGCCCTGGTCTGAACCCAAACTGGCGATTATTAAGAAACCCTTTCTTCTCCAGAAACTGGAGTAGCTGCTGTTGCATAGGTTTTTCAAAAACTTTTGAAAAAACTGAGAGGATAGAAATAGGTCTGTAATTAGCCGGGTCAACTCGAGAATCCCCTTTGTGCAGTGGAATTATTCTAGCTTTCTTTAGCAGTTCTGGGAAAGTGCCCTTATGCAGAGACAAATTTATGAGGTAAGTAGTGGCTCCATGATTGAAGGGGCAACTGCTTTCAACACCTTTGTATATGCTCGGTTAAACCCAGAAGCCGAATTGCCTCTTAGATTTAGTACAATTAGCAGAATTTCATATGGAGAGAATTGCTGTTGCCATGGACTTAGTGCATGCCGGGCCAAGGTAATCTTTAAAACTCTTTGCGGAATTCCCAACAGAATCTGCTTCCACTTCTGCAAAAAATGTTCCCAATGCATTTGCAATGTTATCTGGTCCTGCTACGGTATCCCCACTGACAGATAATTTAGATGGAAGCTCAGGTGGGGGGCTGCAGGTACGCAGTATAGAGTTAACAACCTTCCATGTTCTCCGATATTTTTTGCCACTTTCAGCTATTTTCACACTAAAACAATCTCGTTTAGCTTTACGTAAAACTGATAGAAGACATTTTTTATATTTTCATATTTCTCCAGCGTTGTAATGCATGGGTCATTTGTGAAATCCACCCACAGTGTATATTTCTTGTTAATACACTAGAGCAGTCTATGACTAATCCAAGGGCTTATGGGTTGATTTTTCCGTCCCGTCTTCCTTGAACGCTTTTCAAAACAGCAATCCGTATATATTCTCATTAAAATATTAGGAAATTCCTCAAATCCTGAATTAACATCATCTGTATTCATAACACTTTCCCAGGATGTGCTCTCCAGATTTTGATTAAGAGTTTTCAAGTTCTCATCATTCAATTTCTAGGTAGTGAACTCTTGCTTAATTAAAGCTTTAGGATTTAGATATTTATGCTTTATTTTGAAATTTGTAATCAGAGGGAAGTGATCTGAAGTGTTGAATAGCAGAACGGAGGCTGATGTTGGAGGCAGAATTGAAAAATGTTGTCAATCAGTGAGTGGGAAGTGGCAGTTACTCGGGTTGGAATCGTCGTCGAGGGGTACACATTCGAAGCATACACCATACTAGGCAGATCCGTCGCACCGGAAGATAGAGGAAGAGTAAGGTTGATTTTGAAGTCCCCCATTAAGATAGCTTCATTCCCTTGTTTCTCTAGATGATCCGATATTTGGCTTAAGTTTTCCATGAATGAAAAAATAGATCCTGCCGGTGGGCGGTATACTTCTCCAACTGTTAATTTCTTCTGTGAAGGTAAACATATTTCCAGGAAAAGTGATTCATAAATTCCTTCTATATTCCTGGTTAAATTTCTGTTAATGCATACCGAGTACTCTTGCCGTGTGTAAATAGCTAAACCTCCTCTCTTCAATGCTGTTCTGTGCAAAAAATGGGAAGTATATCCAGGTATTTCCAGAAGCGTATCTGTTTGTCTTGTTAAAAAAGTTTCGCAAAGTCCGACAACATCTGGCTGCAACTGTTGACAAAGACTCGTTAGATCCGCGAATGATGAGCATAACCCTCGACAGATCAGTTTAAGAACAGTGAGCTGAGAGTCACAGCGTCCCGGACTGAAATTAAACACTTCTTCATAACGGCTTCTAGGAAATGTATTTTTATCAAATAACGGGGTATCTGATTCAATATTAATTTCTAAATCAAAAATATTTTCTAAATCCAAAAAATTTTCTTCCAGCTCTACTAATCTAGCATTAATTTGGCTTGTTGACGAGGAGGTACCCCCGGGAGGATTAGAACAGGAATTCATTACTTACCAACATACTGAAGAGAGGCAATGGTTCTACCTTTGAGAAGAGCAGTAGACTACTCTGAAGTTTGTAAACCCGAACTTTTCTTATAACTCTGGAAAAGAAAAACAAAGCAGGAACACTCAAAAAGGAAAAACATCTCATTGGATAAACAGAAATCAAGAATATGCAAGCGGTAAATAACACATAAACACTCTCTCATGGTGCAGTTATAATACTTTTTAAATTTAATTTTTTCATCAATTTTACTACTCTAATTTTACCAATATTCACTCCTAATTACTTCAGTATTATAGCTGCCCCACAAACCTCACGAGATATTAACGAAAAAAAAGAGAAAATTCTAAGCGTCCAAATCAGAATCATTCGCATAGTCCGAGCCAGCGCGGGGAAGCTTGAGCGGATCATAGCATTCGTCTGGAAACTTCATCCACTGAGCCGTCTTTGATTTCTTGGTTTCTAACCAAAGTTTGATCCCTTTTTAGATCAGACGCGTTTCCGCTATTTTCTCACTCGCTACTTTTGAATTTTGTAGCTTATAACCAAGTGATAAAAGTTCTTTGCGTCGTTTCCCGAGATCAGCTGGCAAGTCAACAGATACGCTAAAACCGTTTTTTTTAGTTTACCACACTCTTTCATTATTTCTGACCGATCAAAATTTTCAAGGCTTGAGATAATCGGATCAGCGGAATTTTTTCGTTGCGCGCTGTTTCTCAGTGTTAGACCGCTAGAGCCAGACTACTCGGCATTTGACGGTTTTTTCGAAATTCTGTATACCACATTCATCCGTATCTCATTCGCGGTAGCTATTCCGAGTTTTGATTCGAAGAAATCAACTACTTTCTGACGGAGATCTTCGCCATCTGATGATTCTAGACTGTGGATAACAAGATTATTTCTTCTCGAGTATAGTTCTGACCGAAGAGCGGTCGATTTAACTCTTAAAAGCTCGGTTCTGAGCGACCTGTTTTCCGACCGTAGAAGTTTATTTTCCTGCTGGAGCTTTTTTATTTTCTGCAGGACTTTGTCCATTTGGTCTTCAAAATGTTGTTTCGTGAGTGCCATAATTCTCAACTATAATGCCATTAAGCCTTCGAAAATTTTAAAAAAAACATGGAGTGATACTTACTCGCAAGGGCCCCTGTATGGTAATAGAACCAACTATCACTCGGGGCCTTACTTTCAGAAAATGCAGTGTTTGAGAAATCCAAATTTGACGTTTCTCCGACCAGCGTTAGTGAACTATCCAATCAGTAATTATCCAATCTCAAATTCACCAAAAACTTCAAGAACAAATATCCACTTCTCGCCAAAAGTCTATCACCAACGAATTAATTGATACACATAAAACAGGATTATACGTCACTATAATCCCAAGCCAATTGTTGTTACGAAATTCACTGATTTAATAATGTTCATAAGTTATCCGATTTTAGATTTTAGATGTGTTTGCTCTGAACTCTGAAATTTAAACATTACCGCATTTCACAGAATTATGGCCTGAATAATCGCTTCAGACATTTCAAGAATACGAGACATGCTAGTATTATTAGCTAAAAATATCCCCCCCCCAAAAAAAAAGAAATCTAGAAATAACTTAATCATAACATTCTAAAACTAAAAATAAAATTGGTTGTCTTAATCACTAGGTTGTTGTGTCCTGATTTTACAAGGCATGTACGATATAAATTCTCTTCCATACAACATAAAGAGACTTTTTCGAAAATCTTTCTTCAAACGTAAACATAAACTTTACTATTTAGCCAATAAATTAGTGACACATTCTATTTGAGATTATCCTAAAGAAATCATATCAAATTTAGCTTTTAAGTATGACATTTTACAAACAAAATAACACAAAAAACTAGAAGAAAAAAAAACTAGAAAAAACAGCAAATTTGTTTGATTGGCTGCCAGAAAATCTATACATATATATATATATATATATATATATATATATATATATATATATATATATATATATATATATATATATATATATATATATATATATATATATATATATACAAAAATGGGTTTTTGTCAGAGTTATAGTGATTAGTAGAGATATAGTGATAGTGATATAGTGAGTTCATGTGATTAGAAGACAAGTGATTATTGTGATCTGTGATTAGTGGCAGGCTTCTATATATGGATTCTCAGTGTCGCTTGTCTTCTAACCGCAAAAATTTCAGTCTTTTCTTGATGTCTTGACGTCATCACAGATTGGATAAAACCACATTGGGAAAATTACGAATTCTTCATAAATTTGTGACCTAATTAGTCTTTGTGTCCAAAAATGTCAATTTTCTGATTTCAAGGCCAGGTCCTGTCATTGCTATGTGACAAAGTGACCAGAAATGTCAATATGCCAGTTAAAAAAAACAAAAAACTATGTTGTCAATTCGATACGGACACCCGATTCTCAGAAAGTAGTAAGCTTGTATATATCTATTCTTCTTCTATGTAACAACCTCCAAATGAGTGAAATTTATTTGCTACTCCTTCCTAGGGAAAATAGAAGACTCCCCAGGGAACACATAGATTCAAGCAATTTCGATTTTTAACAACGATTTCTAAAAAGAATCAAAATTTTGGTTTTCTTTTTTAAGGTTTTTGAATTGTTGTAATCCCTTGTTAAAATATATACAAATATTTTTGTACTTACTAGTTTTTAGCTCCTTACGCAATTTAATGTTCTTTCATACTGTTTCTTTTCAAAGATATTTGAATTCTGAATAAGTCCAATTTCTAACAACGATTCCTACTAAGCTTCAAATTTATAAGAATATTTATGCAATTACCATTTTTTGGCTCTTTAAGCAATTTAATAGAAAGATGTTCCATGCAGGAACATCTTCAATTTTTATATATGGATTCTTATTGTCGCTTGTCTTTTCTTGCCCTGTCTTTCCCAACAATTTGGTGCTTTTCCTGATATCATGACGTCACCACAGGTTTGATACAGCCACTCTCGGAAAAATACGAGTTTCCTAAAGTTGTGACCCATTTATATCGTTTTTGTTGCTTGAAATGTCAATTAGCCAGTTTTAAGAAGAAAAAAAACTCTGTAGCCGGATTTGAGACCGGGCCCCAGCATAACTACGCGACATGCTTGTATATATTGATTCTCATTGGCACTTATCTTGTAACCACAGACAATGTGAAGCTCTTCTTCTTCATGGTGTTAGCATACGTTCGTTACAACCATAATGGGAAAAATACAAATTCTCTCTTAAAGTTGTCTCTCTTAAACCTTTTTAAATCGTTTTATTGGCCAGAAATGTCAATATACCAGTTAAGGAAAAAAACGATGTAGGCGATTTTAAAGCTGGACCCCTGCACTTGGCATGTTGCTACTCTTTCCTCGGGAAAATGGAGGGCTCCCCAGGGAACACTTAGAACGTTAAAGTGTCCCAGCGCCTTGTAATAAACAGTTATTGTATTGCCATTACAATTCCTTTATCGAACATATATACACAGTTTTGTGGAAAACTCAAATTATTAAATACCTTGTTATGGTACGGTGGTTGAAAGTGTGCCTCTTGATGAGAGGTATGTGGGTTCAATGCTGTCTCTGGTTAGGAACAAATTCTTCTTTAGTTTCTTCTTTACATCTTGTCTATCAGCTTCGGTATCATTTGTTCTTTTATTGTTGACTGAACATTTCTTCATATCAACTTTCCAAACTCAATAATCATACGAATCATTTTGAAAATCAGCTATGTGAGGGTCTGAAATTTCTTTTTCTTTCTTTGTTAAGGTTTTTGAATTGTTGTAATATCTTGTTAGATATAGGTTGTTCATTTATCCTCTAGGTATTATGAAACTACTTAAAACGCCTTTTGTAAATAGACTGATTAAACTTTGTATTTTATACAGAACCATGTTCCTTTTGTAATGTTTCATTCGTCATAGATGTAATTTCGGTAATTTGATTTCATCAAGTTCATTTACCGGTTTAAGCTTACTGGTTTTTATTTTGTCATATCTCTCTTATGCTATAAGTAGATTTAACCTAATAGAAAATAAACCTTACCTTAGACCTTAGCTCCTCCTGTACCTCCAGAGGCACACAGGGCGTCCGTTAACAGCCTCCAATCATCCCGCAAATGAGCTGCGGCGTAACTGTCCTCCCACTCTGGGATTAAGGATGCGTGAAGGGCTCTCCTGTCCCGCTCATATGTCCTGTGAAGCGTGTTTTTGGGCCTTCCTCGCCGACGCGCGCCGTCTGGTTGACACTGGAGGATCATATTCGGTAGTCTCGATCTTGGCATACGGATAACATGGCCAAGATAGCGCCATCTTTGTTGCCTGACTACATCAGCGACATCAGGCTAGTTTGTGTAGTGGCGAATTTCCATGTTTGTTATCCTATCCTTCCAGTTGATGTTCAGGATACGTCGAAGACAGTTGTTTTCATATGCAGTGAGTCGTTTTTCCTTCGCAGCTGTGTGTTTTTAACAATCAATAGCGTATGTAAACATAGAAATGAACTTGCTTATGTAAAGGCGAATTTTTATCTGGAGTGTGTACTTAGCTGATCTCCAGACTGGTCGAAGTCGTTGAAATGCCGAGCTTCCAAGGGCTATTCGTGTTCTTAGCTCTTTCTTGGAATCGCCACTAAACGAGACGGTGCAGCCAAAATATCGTAAGTCGGTGACTTGCTCTATGCTTTCAGTCCCCAGATGGATATTCATCGGTGAATTAGTGGTTGACATCGCTTTTGTTTTGGGGGGGTTGATATGTAGCCAAAACTGCCCCGCTCTTTCGGATAACTTGCATAAAAAGTCTTGAAGTTTGTTTTGTATTTCTCCTTCAATACAAACTCGTCTTTAAAGTCGAGAGCTTAGACAAGTCTGTCTACTATTTTTATCCCGTATCCATCAATTTGCCTGAATATGTAGTCCACTATGAGAATAAAGAGGAATGGAGACAATACGTATCCTTGTTTGACACCTGTCATCACTTTGAAATATCTTGGATTTCCTTCGGAGGTTCTCACGCAGCATTCCGTCATACATTGCTATGATAAGGCGAACCAGCTTTTCAGGAATACCGTAGAAGATCAGGATCCTCCATAGTATTGGATAGTCTATTGAGTCGAACGCTTTTTCAAAATCAACAAACAATAGATATAGACGTTTCTTCCACTCGTTTGATTCTTCAGGCATGGTGTTCAGTATGAATATCATTTTGGCGCAAGATCTTTTCGGTTGGAAACCATGTTGCTCCTCGCGTAAATGCGGGATCTAAGGCAGCTTGAAGTCTTGTCAGGATGATTATGCAGAAGAGTTTTCCGGGTATCGAGAGGAGGTTGGTGCCTCTGTAATTGTCACAGACTGTCGCGTCTCCTTTTTTGAACAGTTTAATAATGGTTCCTGCTCTCCAGTCCTTTGGGACTTTTTCTTTTTGTCAGAGGAGGGAAAAGAAGACTAGCCACACTGAAAGGGACCTGCGGATCGATGACTTGACCATTTCTTCAGATATACGGTCACTACCCGGAGATTTTCCATTCTTCAGCTTTTTCGAGGCTGAAAGGATCTCGGCCGCCGTTGGCTCGTTTTCATTAATGAGACGATCCAAAAATGGGCTGTCCGGAATATCTGGTGGAACAGAAGGGGATGGGCGATTGAGAAGGTTTTCGAAGTAATCGGCACATCTATTTTTTCGGTCATCTGGATCGGTTAGCAGTCTTCCGTTTTCCCCTTTTACTGGTCCTTCTTGTACATTGGTCTTCCCAACGATTTCTTTAGTTAGGCAGTACACAGCTCTCGTGTAACCACGTCGGGCTGCTTCTTCTGCCATTCTTGCTTTCTCATTGAGGTGCTTTCGTTTGTCTGACCTAGCACTTTTCTTCACTTCTCTGCCCCCTTCCTTATAAGCTATGTCGTTCATGACATGAGCAGAGGGATCGTTACTGAGGGTCCTCTGTTTTATTTTCTTGCAGTCTTCGATCAAGTCCCATTTCTTCTGGGATATCCACTGTTCCTTTATTGACTTTTTCAAGCTAAGAACTTCTTCAGCAGTTTCTGCGTAGTTCTGTTGTATAGTCGTCCAAGCTTCTTCCACATCTTGTGGTACATCAGCAAGTGCCTCGAATCTGTTCGAGTGTTTGATGTTAAATTGTCCCCTAACATTCTTGTCTCTGATCTTCTCCACGTCAAAATTGCTTGGTAGTTTTGTTGGTTGTCGGGATCTGTTGGAGCGGAGTTTCAACTTGAGTGTCGCTACAAGAAGTTCATGATCCGACCCAACGTCCGCACTTCTGTAACTCCTCACGTCTTTCAGACTAGTTCTCCATCGTCGTCGGATTAGAAAGTGGTCAATCTTGTTTTTGAGAGTTTTGGCTGGGGTTGTTCATGTATACTTATGCATATCTTTGTGCTCAAATAATGTACCTCGGATCAAGAGGTCATTCGACATGGCAAAGCTGACTAGCCCTGCACCATTTTCGTTGATAGTTCCGAGCCCGTGATGTCCCAACACCTTGGGGCAGTATGATCTGTCCTGACCAACTTTCGCATTTAGGTCACCTGCCAAGCAAGCGGCGTCATGGAGAGGAATGGAGTCTAGGACAGACTGGAGGGTTTCATAAAAACCGTCTTTAGAGGTTTCATCGGCAGCATTTGTTGGTGCATATCACATGACTAGCGACAGCTTTGCATGTTTAGATGCAAATCGTGCATACAGAATTCTCTCGTTAATTGGTTTCAACGAGCAGAGAGACTTTGTTGCATTTGGGTTCAATATAGCTGCGACTCTGGCTGCATGTCTGTCCGTTTTCCTGCTGTACAGAACTATATAAGTCATGTTGCTGTTTACTGTTTTGAGCTTCTTGTCTCCACAGCCTTTCCATCGTGCTTCGGCCACTGTGAGGATATCTAGCCGAAAGTTTTTGCACTCTTGTAGAACTTGTTCAATTTTTAAAAGAGCCGACATGGTCCTTAAGTTCCAAAATCCGATTTCTACTGGTTTATTTATGTTCAGAAATCTGGTCGAGGCGCATGCATGGGTCGTCATCATATTAGGATTTGATCCGAGGCTTTTCACTGACGTATCTTTAGCACATTCTTTTTCTACGGGAGCGACTTGCTAGGCCACTGTCCAACCGGTTTCTTCGGCTCGGCTAGGGGCAGGGACGCCAATCCCTGACCGTGGGGCCGGAACCCCCCGGACCTACCCCAAACTGAAGACACTGAAACCCCCATGAACTGAAGACACTTCAAAGATATTGTTTATTTGAAACCTGTAAAATGGCTAGCCAGATTTTCCATCAGAATTCTTATACCTTATAACACAACCGTACTTCACCATTTTAGCATGAGTAAATTCTTCAAATTTTAGCGGAAAATGCACGCTTTTCTTAACAGTAACCTTAAAAACTGGCGATTTGAGAAAAAGCGCATCGGTGCGTCAAAAACACGTGATTAGCACTTCCTTTTATTGATAAACTCTTTGATAGATTGCTAATATTCGAATTTTTACGGACGAAAATCGTTGTCAAATTACTATTTGGTTTTGCTGATTTATTTTCAACACGACAACATTGACGAAAATGTGGTACTACCCTAAAAATTTTATTACTGTTGAAACAACAGCAAAACACTTGGAACATCACGGCCTTAAGGTGTGGGTAGACCTATGATGTTTCTTTTTTATTATTTATGTGTCGTCGGGACTTATGTGACAGTAGAATCAAAATGACGCTACAAAAGGCAATCCAAGTAAGAGCACTGAACAGCATCATTAAATAGATTCAACCAAGTCAAAACATAAAAGATGATATTAACAAAAAAGAAAATTTACACTACACAACTAATCAAGTCTCAAACATCCAAAAGAATTGACGAAAATAGCGTTAGTAAGACCTAATAAAAGAGCCAAACCGGTTTCAGAAAATAAGATACATTAGGTTTTAGATCAGACTGGAATATATAGTAAAATCCGGAATTATTAAGTTGTGGCAGCCGACATTTTTTTATCTTCAACCCTGCGATAGGTTAGTACTGACTCTTCCATTATATTTAATAATAAATGGGCAATTAATTTAATTAGTTAATATTTTCTCCAAATTTGACGCTCCAAAAAGACGAATCATTACACTTACCGCCCTTTTCCTTATGCCAATCATACCCCCCTTTAATTTTGAGATTTTAAGCATTTTTTTTTATATGATTCCTAATTTTAACCATAGAATTCGCATTCTCTGGTATTCTGCTTTTTATCAGGTCTTTTTTTCCATTTATAGGCTTAATAAAAAATTTTGTGCGAATTTATTGATTAAAAAACTGATTAATTCCTTTTCGTAAAAGGGTAAAACAAGTTTTGGAAGGGATAAAGGTGAGCAATTTTTCACCTAGTTTTAATGATTAGGATTACTAGAAATACTCGTTGTAGCGGTTTAGGCTTATCAAATCTAAAAATTGACGGCGGTTGTCGCAAAAATCATTCCATCAACCTCCGTGTTATACAAATTCAAAAATTTTGCCAGGAACACACTGTTTTTTGGAAAGTCAGCTTTGCGCATGAAAGCTGATAAAATGCTAGCCCATATGTCCTGTGATCGCTAAACGCTACTCAAGGGATTATAAATAATATTATTCCTACTATTAATATTTAAGTCAAATGACTCAAGGGAATAGAATTTTATGCATTTTCAAAAAGTATATAGATTGTCCTTTCACATTTTCCCTATTTTCACACGTGCCCATTGCATAATTGGCATTGCCAAGAAAATTGTTTAAGTGTAACGATTTTTTGTTTCAATTATTCCGCTTAGTTCCATATTTTGAGCGAACTCAAAGTTAATATCTTTAAACCTCCGTATCTATGATCAGGGGAGCCCCGGGGGGGGGGAGGAGGGGCGCTCCGCCCACCAACTTTTTTACATTCGGTAAAAATTTCGCCGGAGGCGCAAATTTCGGCAGAAATTTGGCGAAATCGGCCGAAATTCACCAAAATTCATGATTTCTGCAAAAAATTTGGCATAAATCAGATAGCGATTCGGTAAAATTTACGAAGATCGCCCCCCGAATAAAACGAGCCTCGGGACGCCCCTGTCTATGATACCATAATTAAACAAGTCTTATCTATTAAAACTGTAACAGTCAATTTCTATAAGCCTTGAATTTAAGAGTTTATCAGCCCAGTACATAAACAAAAAACGAGATCATTCACTTTATATTCTACTAGTTGGCTTCTAATTTCACTACTTTCAATGTTTTGGGAATTAAGAAATTTCCAACTTCTTCATCCTTTCACTTTTTCCATTTCATTTTTCTTTATTAAGCTCTGCTTGCTAGCTCCCACATTCACCACTTGTAGTGTTTGGAGTATCGACAGATTTTGACATTTCAGCTTTTTCATCTCTTTTCTCTTCTTTGCCTTTTCCCCATTTCATTTTCTCACGAAGAGACTTGAGAAATTTCTTTCCTTTGCTTTCTTTCGGCAAACGTTTTACAAATCTTTTAGTAGTATAGTTATGAAGAGGTCCAAACGCCAAAGCTACAACAGTACACGTAAGACATATAACATTGTAAGGCATACTGAAGTCAGGGGTTGCCATGGTTACCACCAGGGTTTCACTGTGCATTTTTAGGGCATATCCTTTCACAGACGAGACATTCATACTGGATTCAAATGTACTTAATTCTTGTGACAAGGCAGTGTAATTGCGAGGAATGAAAAGATACGCACTGATAATTGCAGCTGGAATATCAAATCCGTGATTCGCATCTGGAGGATATTCGTGCCATTTCAAAAAGGCCTTTTCAAATTCAAACTGAATTTCCACAGTAGAATATGACGGGACTTCAAGGACTATTTCAAGGTGGTGAGGCCTTACCCGGTCTCGTCCAGGTACAAAATGGAAATGGTCTGGGAACAGATTTTCCTTTGTATTCAAGGAAATTACACTAAGGGTATGACCATAAACACGAAGATACCAGGGTAGAGCTTCTAAATAAACGACCTTGATGGCATCTGAAGCACGCGTATTTGTTATTTGAGTTACTACCGTGCCTCTTTCATTTCCGTGACCAGCTACAAAACGAGTCGCATACAATGGAGGGGGTGGAATGACACCGTAAACAATAGGCTTTTCATATATAGCTCTGATATTCAAACGTCCGTCGTCAGTAGATTGTTGAACATCGTAGACAGCAAAATATAACTTTAACCCGTTTCTAGTACTGGTCAAAACTTGAGTCTCTGGTAGCAATTGGAATTGTCTTCCCGTCTGATTCTGTGTTACATCAATATAAACCTTACTAATTTGAGCCAAGGGACAATGAGAATAGAGACCGCTACCAAATGTTGATATTAGTGACCAGTCCTGTTTTCCGAGGGATGCAACGTTCATTACGGGCGGCTCAGTGACCAACGTTAGGGACAAAACCAACTCCCATTTCTTACCCACGCATTCGGCCGTCGAACAAACTGGCCTCCAATCAACAGCCAAGCTGTGGTAGTTCGAGTTGAAAATTTTCTTTGGGTCCAACAATGAAGCAAGACCTCTCCTAGTGTCACAGGGCAACATCTTCTTCCATGGTGTCAAATTTTCCGTGCAAACAATTTCACTTGGCAGGGCTGCATAGCGCACAAAACTATTATTAAACCTATCGTCGACTAATCCATCTGGTCCAAACGAGAACATAGGTTGGATTGTTCTGGCACCATTCACAAAATTCAAAGAAGAACAAAAGAGTCCCGAAAGGCCGTTCGTCAATAGCTCCCAATTCTTGTCCACGTTGTACACATCATGCTGAAACCATGCATAAATCTCAGCTCCAGTAGGAGCGGATCTTGGTGGAAATCCCCATTTTTTTGTCTTCCAGTACCCTTGTGTCAAGGAGAAATGCAACTCTTGTACTCCGTAAAGCTGAACAATTTCCCAAAACGGACGAGGAAAAGTACGGAAATTTGAATAATCATTCTTTTCTTGCAATAGAGTATGAACAAATCTGAAGTGGCTCATTAAATGCCCAGATTCAAGAGGTTTTATCACAAGCTCTTCTGAAAAGGTTTCATGACAATTTGCCAATTCCAGGAGAGCTAATACAGCGCAGATAAACATTGTAAATTTTGCAAATAGCTCTGCAAGCCAAAAAGTATTTAGCAGGGTAGTCTTGGTCCTATTTGGTTCAAAATGTTTGTTAGCCTATTCGCGCCATGTGATTTTTCACATAAACCTCTTTTTAAAATTTTTATGTATTGGTCTAGTTTCAATTAAAAATTTTTAATTTTAGATGAAACACCGTAAATATTTTTGCAGCTTACATATATCTTGTCAATCATTTGTTTCTTCTGTAGTTTTGCCGGCTCATAGACACTTAGACGATACAACCACTGCTGAGGCAAATATGACGTATGTATATGCCTTTCGAATGTATTCATAAATATGACGTCATTTTGTTAATTTTTTTCCAAAATTAAGGCTCTTAACGAATTTTCTCGAACTTCTGACCTATCTGCATCGTTTATTTAGGCGAGATTATTCCAGGATACCAATTTTCCCGAAAAAATATGGAGTCGTTTTCGACAAATAGCAAATATATATATATATATATATATATATATATATATATATATATATATATATATATATATATATATATATATATATATATATATATATATATATATATATATATATATATATATATATATATATATAAAAATTGAACTTTGTTCAATTACTGAATATATATATACATAAATTGAACTTTGGAAATGACATTTGTCGTTAAAAGCTAGACATGGCGTTATATACTTCGCTGTTTATAGTACGTTGTGGGGGGAAAGGGCACTAAGACTTCAAAGAGGCACATTCTCTGTGTGGGACCAATTCAGTCCTCCCATCACATATATTTAAGTCCTGGTAAGATGGAAACCACCACTGCTAACTTTGTACCATCAAGGTGGACGTGTTGAATCTTGTTTTGACTGGTATCTTACCAGGACTAAATATATGTGATGGGAGGACTGAATTGGTCCCACACAGAGAATGTGCCTCTTTGAAGTCTTAGTGCCCTTTCCCCCCACAACGTACTATAAACAGCGAAGTATATAACGCCATGTCTAGCTTTTAACGACAAATGTCATTTCCAAAGTTCAATTTTACTTCGGCTTCATTGTGTAAGAAATTTGAGGGGCAAGAAGTATGAATGGCAAGAAATAGCCCTTGAAAAAGCAAAATAAAAATACTAAAACCACCATTTTTAAACAAAATATTTTTTTGCCACAAGCAAAAATAGCAAACGGTGAAACAAACGATGGCACCCAGAAAATTAAAATTTTTTAGACTAAAATAAGAGGATGAGGCTTTATGTCACTTATGACATTAAGCTCGTCAACATTTCTGGATAATCTTGGTGATGTTATTCTGTTGAATAGTGTGGATACGGTGTTCTGTGTTGATGTGGTCTGTATCCATACTCAATAATTTGATGTCGTATAGGTTCTTAAATAGTTATTAAATGTATCATGGCCGTCCCAATCTTTTATTTTTTAGTTTTGAAAAAAGTTCTTCGTAGAAGCGGGGCAATTTGTTTTTAGGACATTTGGAGTAGAAAGGCAGTTGGAATTTGTTTTTTTAACATTTTGTTTTTCATCGGAACACGTGGTTTCAAGAAATTCGTCTCTTATCAGAACTTCACTTAATTCTATCAGTTAATTGTTTTAGGCAGCTGATGAACTGGGATTAGTAATTTGGCATGATTTTATGTTTGCCTGTTCCATGTATCCATCTAAAGATTGGTTTCTCTCAACCGTTTCTGCAGAAATTCGTCATCAAATCCGTCGTCTTCAACATCATCCATCCATTATTGTTTGGGCTGGTAATAATGAAAATGAAAAAGCTCTGCGTGATAATTGGTAGTATTTTATTTCTGTTGTTAATTTAAATAATATAAGCTGTATTTGTTATAATGGCTACTAGTAGTATATTTATCCTAACACTCTGTGTTAGGATCAAATATACTACTATTCAGAAGCCAAATTGATCAAGTTCAACCCAGGCACGTATGATTTTTTTCTAAAATTACATTTTAGAAAAATTTTATATCAGCTTATAATATGTTGCCGTGAATATCTGGAATCTGGGTAATGCCGACATTTACCGGTGAATATCCGAAATTCTCTTTTCTCTGCTTAGATTCAATTAGCTTTGCGAGTCAGCTTTTTCAATCTTATACAAGCTATGATGTTAAAAGTTAAAGTTAGGTTAGGTTATGTTAGGTTAAATTTGGTTATAAATATCAGAAAAAGGTTGAAAATCTAAACTAATCTAACATAACCTGGCATCATCAAACCTTGCATTAAATTGATAAAGTTTACTAGCAATGCTGACTAAATCCAAGGAGAAAAAAAGGAATGGCCAAATGTTGACATTCACGAATTTCGAACATTCACGGTAACATATACTTTGGTTAGCATAACCAAACAGGAGGAAAATAATCGGAGATATCACTAACTAAAATTGAGTTTTCCTTCAAGCTAAGCGTAGAAAAGGTATTGTTTATCAAAGAAGCCGTAACATTAGTTACTCGTGTGGGGATGGATGTAGATGGTAGAGTTCCTTCGGCAAGCATGGTTGAAAGAAAATCAACTGAAGCCGAAGAGTTTGAAGCCGAAGTTTCATAAATAGCCTATGGTTATATCTGGCCCCAGAAGAGGGATTAAATTGTAATTTTATGAAAGATTATATTTGGAAAAGATGATAAATGGGGTGGGCTAGTCTATCCCTCTTTTTCTATTATATTTATTTCTTCACAGGAGCAGCCTAGTGTTCATGCAAGATTACCGTATAAGGCCTATATACGCAAAAATAATTAAATTTCTTACCTATATTCATCACTATTTGAACTTATAGGCATTTTCACAATAATTTATGTGCTTTACATTAAAATTGACCTTACGATCACGACGGCTGAGGTGCAAATGTGCAATTAAGAAATAAGTGGATCCTGACATCAGAACATTTTGACCATTTGCGCCTCCCGCCAGTTGGAGTCACCTAAGAAGTAGCCAAGGTGGATTATATTAATCACCGCGTTATGACGCCTTCCCGGTTGTCTTATTGTTTCTTTAATTAGGAAAACAATTAGGGTGACATCCAAGACAATAGGCTTTTCAATATCTTCAAAAGAAACTTTGGTAGGTACTGGTTAAGAAAGCGGTAAACACGTGATAAGTGAAGTTTCTTTAATGATAATTAAATAAAACAAAATAGGATAAAAATATAATAGATACAAATAAATTTTAAAATTCAAACTCAAAACGACCAGATATTACTATTAAAGAATAAATGAAACCCAAAACGAACAGAAATTAAATAAACAATCATAGCAGAAACATACAACAAGTAATAATATAAATGAATAAATAGATCTTAAAGCGAGTAATACTTAGACTGAATATGAAAATCAAGCTTAAAACGAAAAAAAAATATTTTCCTATTGAAGTAAAATGAAACTTAAAACGAACAGAAATTAAATAAACAATCAATGCAAACAAACATACAATAGATATTAATGTAAATGAATAAATAAATCGTAAAACGAGTGAAACTTAAATTGAATATGCAAATCAAGCTTGAAACGAACAAAAATCACTAGAAACAAGAGTTTGGGTAAAACTAACTTTGGTTAGCATTTCAGAGGCAACGCTGTAGCGTTGCCTATAGTAAAGGCCATGCGGCTCCAATGTTTTATTATTTATTATTATTTTTTTTTCCAGAGGCACATTATATGGAAGGGGTCGTCGTAGGAACTTCAAAGGGGGCTCATTCAATTGGAAATCGAGAGTTCTAGTGCCCTTTTTAATAGTCGAAAGTAATTGGAAGGCAACTAGCCCCCCCCCCCCCAACGCCCATCATTCCTCCAAACACATCCAATCAAAATTTTGATATAGCCATTTTGTTCAGCGTAGTTGATTTCCAGATTGAAAATATGTTTTTGAGGAGGACACTCCCCCAAAACCCTCAAGGTAAGGGTTTTAAGTTATACCCTGGGGGCATATAAGGTTTTTATAGAAGTCGTTGTCGTAGAAACAAAAAAGGCTCATTCGATTAGAAATTCAAAAGCCTAGTGCCCTTTTGAATAGTCGAAAGTGATTTGAGGGCAACTATCCCTCCTTTCACGCCCACCTTTTCCCCAAACACATCCAATCAAAATTTTGAGACGGCCATTTTATTAAAAGTAGTTTCAAGTTCTTGAAATTAGATCTTTGAGAATGACAACTCCCCCACAGCCCTCAGTGCAAGGGTTGTAAGTTATGCCCTGGGGGCATATAAGGTTTTATATAGACAACGTTGTCGTAGAAACTTCAGAAAGGGTTCATTCGTTTGGAAATTTAAATGACTAGCTCCCTTTTCAATATTCAAAAGTGATTCTAATGCAACTGACACCCCTTCCACGCCCACCATTTACCCAAACATATCCAATCAAAATTTTGATATAGCCATTTTGTTCAACGTAGTAGTAATTTCTGGATATTATATCTTTGAGTAGGACACTCCCCCCACAGTCTTCAGGGACAAGGGTTATAAGTTATGCCCTGGGGGCATATATGGTTCTTATGGAAGGAATGTTCGTGTAAACTTCAGAGAGGGCTCATTTGATTGGAAATTGATAGTTCTAGTTCACCTTTTAAGCGTCAAAAGATATTGGAGGGTAACCAGCTCTCACCCCCCAAACCCTTTTTTCCCAAATGCATCCTATAAAAATTTTAAGATAGCTATTTTGTTAAAAATAGCTCAAAGAGCATATAACAAAAAATCCGGTGTAAACACAACCCACCAGGGCCTGTTGGCAGGCGTTGTAAGTTATGCCCTGGGGGCATATATGGGTCTTATGGAAGGGATGCTCGTATTAACTTCAAAAAGCCATCATCTGATTGGAAATTGAAACTTCTAGTTCACTTTTTAAGAGTCAAAAGAGATTGGAGGGCACCTAGCCCCCCCCACCCCTCCACGCTCGTTTTTCTTCAAACCCGTCCCATAAGAACTTTGAGATATATTTTTTTTAAATAGTTCAAAGACCATATAACGAAAATTCAGGGGTCAACACATCCCCCCGGGGCCCGAGGGCAGGTGTTGTAAGTTATGCCCTTGGGGAATATATGGTTATTATTGAAGGGAAGCTCGTAAAAAATTCAGAGATGGCTTATTTGATTGGAAATTGAAATATCTAGTTAAATTTTTTAGAGTCAAAAGAGATTGGAGGGCAACTAGCCCCCCCCCCACGCCTATTTGTCCCCAAATGCATCCTATAAAATTTTGAGATAGCTATTAAGTTAAAAATTGCTCCAAAGTCAGATAAAAAAAACTCAGGTGTCATCACAACCCCCCAGGGTCCAGGGGCAGGCGTTGTAAGTTATGCCCTGGGGCATATATGGTTCTTATGAAAGGGATGCTCGTACAAACTTCCGAGGGATATTGAAAGTTCGAGCTCACTTTTAATAGTCAAAAGAGATCCGCGGGCAGCTAGCCCCCCCCCCCCTCACCTTTTTTGCCGAACCCTTATGATGAATATTTTGAGGTAGACATTTTGTTAAAAATTATTCAAAGGTCAAATAAAAAAAACTCTGGTGTCAATACAACCCCCCAGGGCCCAGGGGAAGGTGTCGAGGGGAAACTTGAAAAAGTAGTCAATGAAAAACATTAACGCCAAACCTTATTTCGTTTCAGACGGATGGATAAACCAATCCGATAAAAATTTGAGGTGACCATTTTGTGAAAAATAGTCCAACCATCAGATATTAAAACTTCGGGATCGTAGAAACCCCCCAGGACCCAGGGACAGGCGTTGTAAGTTAAACTCTGGGGATATATATGGCTTTTATAGAAGGGATGCTCGTATAAACTTCAGAGAGGGGTCATTTGATTGGAAATTGAAAGTTCTAGTTCACTTTTAAAGAGTCAAAGGAGATCGAAGCTTAATTAGTCCCCAAACCCATCCGATAAAAATTTTGAGATAGCAATTTTGTTAAAATAGTTCAAACATCAGATAATAAAAACTCCGAGGTTAACACAAACCCATTTTTTTACTTTCATAATGTTGCTTTGATACTAGTTTTAATATTTTGATGCACATTAGATTTTTTTATTATAGTTTTATTTTGAAATAAAGAATTTTTATAAACTTTAAAATTTTTGAAATCAAAAACGAACAAAAATTTATTAAAAAAAACTTTCCGAAAAATTGGTTTTTAAAAGAAAAGTAAAGGCTATTTTAAACTTAAGCTCAACAGATACAAATACCTTTTAAAATTCAAACTCAAAACGACCAGAAATTACTATTAAAGAATAAATGAAACCCAAAACGAACAGAAATTAAATAAAAACAATCATAGCAGAAACATACAACAAGTAATAATATAAATGAATAAATAGATCTTAAAGCGAGTAATACTTAGACTGAATATGAAAATCAAGCTTAAAACGAAAAAAAAATATTTTCCTATTGAAGTAAAATGAAACTTAAAACGAACAGAAATGAAATAAACAATCAATGCAAACAAACATACAATAGATATTAATGTAAATTAATAAATAAATCTTAAAACGAGTGAAACTTAAATTGAATGTGCAAATCAAGCTTGAAACGAACAAAAGTCACTACAAACAAGAGTTTGGGTATGACCTCCTTCTCTCACTGTAAAAGTCTAAAACCTACTGCGTCATTGGCGCTTTGCTGAAAACCTATAACTTTACCCAGTTGAACTAAAACAGTGAATACCGGTATTTAGGCAAATGCGCATTGGGAGGGGCTCATTATCGCATATTAATCGCTTATAATTCGTCAATTTTTGGTATTTTTTTCAAATCTGTTCCCTCCCCCCCCCAAAAAAAAAGAAATTGCGCTTGATGGCTACCCTATAACAAGGCCTCTACAATACATTATAATGGTAGTGCGGGTTTTTAAAATATATAGTCAGTTTCTGGATTTAATAGGTAACCGTTAGCTGGATCTAACCGTTAACCGGTAACCGTTAACCGTAATCGTTAACCGTTAACTGAAGAGCAAATCGAGTTGGAGTTTTCATAGCCTTTAGTTTTCTATAGGCCTACTCTTTAACTAAGGTGTTGTAAGAGGAATTCCTCGTAAAAGAAATAGCATCTTTGGGGTTTTAACCCGTGTATTTTGAATTACTACCTCATCATCTTACCCGCTCGGCTATGGCTAGGTAAGCAAGCTCAAAGAGACATGTTTGCTGGTATTCCTCTAAGCTTTCGTTATTTTAACAATTTTTCTGTGTTCCTTTTAGCGAATTTTTTTTTGTTCTGATAAATTTGTTTCTGTGCAAAATTGGCACTGCTATAATTTATGATATGTAGTTTCTTGTTAAACTGACTGTTTTCTTAAAAAACATATTTTTTGTAGGTATGGAACAAACTCAAATTTTGAGCTTTATAAGGCTGATTATAAGAAACTATACGTTGAGACTATTCGCCCTATAGTCATCGCAGAAGATTCGTCTAGACCTTTTGTTGTTTCGTCTCCTTCGAATGGACTAGCTTCGGAAGAAGAAGATTTTGTCGCAATTAATCCTGGAAGCTACAATTATGGAGACAGTAAGCATATTTTTTTAATTATGTTTTGGCTAAGATTTTGCTCAAAAATATATTTGCGATGTAGATGCCAGTGTCTCTACTCTAAATTTTGTATCTCAAATTTTGAAGGTTTTTATTTCAGATTTGTCTGTTGAAAGGTTGACAGTTTCGATATTGGATTGGGCTGAAGCTTTGTCTGTAGCTTTAAAATAAAGTTTGTTTAACTGCTGGCTTTGGAATAGTCATAAATAAAAAAAGGGAAAAGAAAATAAAAAAAATCGTGTGCTAACCCTAATTTAAGCACCGATCTGTAAGTTTTTTTTTAGTAATTTACCATAAAATGTTTTTTATGTTTTGTGTTTTCCTGAGGCAATTTTGGGGTGTTCAAAAATGACCTAGGGAATAGCCCATTAAAAAAAAAAAAAAAATTTTTACTTTGCTGATGACACGACGACAAATATCAGCAGAAACATGAAATTGCGCAGCTTTCGACATTGGGGAGGGTCACAAAGATTATCTCTGGAACAGAAATTCGAACTTATTCTAGAAGCAGATTGGGAAACCAAATTTAAACCTAATGCCTAGGGAAACGATATTTTCCCTTGGGGTTGGGGTATTTCATTCGACTATATTTGGTTATTCCAATCAATCTCACAAGAAGATTTCTCAACTTTCAAAAGCAGTAGATTTAAAGCTTTTTTGTTTGTTTTTCCGTCAAATAAATACATCGAATACATCTTTTGTTTCTCCAAGTTGTTGCAGCAAAATTATGTGTATTTTTTTTCTTTTTTTTTATATCCATTATTTATAAAAATTCTGTATATAGACTGCTGCTTCAATGTTGTTATACCCTGATTATTTTGGTTCTTGGTAAAAAAGAGTTTCCCTTGTACGATAAATAAAAGTTCAAATAGGGATAAAATCCTTTTAATAGACAGTGATGATAATAACAGTGATAGAAATTCACAAAAAATACCAGATATTTCGGTCACATATACAGTGACCGTCATCAGTAGTAAAACTAAAATAAAACGATTTAAAACAATATTTTATGTACGAACTTAAATAACACGTCATATCGTTCAAATTTCTAATTAATTTTAAAGCAAAGTCGGGAGGTATTCTCTTTGACGTTCTTGTATTTGGTTCATTATTGTTCAATTATACAACATTTGGACAAAGTTCAACTACATTGGGTGAATTGAACTTTGCTCTGTCAGAATTTAATAAATTTTCACTGATCGAGTTCAGCCCACATTCACCTGTATCCCGATTCAAATCAATATTCTTGAATAAGATTTTCTTTATTTCAAGCGTTTCACGAAAATTTTGCTTTAAACCCCGATCCCTAGAAATCAAAGAGACATTCTCGAACAAAATAAAATGGTCTGGAAAATTAAAAATATGTTCTGAAAGGGCTGAAGTAAAATCTTCAGACTTAGAATCTTACTTTAAAGCCGAAGAAATAGAATCTTTGTGTTGTAATAATCTCATTTCCAAACTCTGGTTAGTACGTCCTACATATGAGCTTCCGCAAGTACATGGGATCTGATAAACCCCACTTTGTTGCCCCAATGAAGTTAGATTCTTCCCAGAATTTAGAAAACTAACTTAGAAAACTTTTAGTTTTCTAAGTTAAAAAGGATTTCTAAGTTTAAAAGGATTTTATCCCTATTTGAACTTTTATTTATCGTCATGGAAAGGCAGTGTGGTCTCCGAAATTATTTAAATAAAGAGTCACTTGCTGCAGAGGGCTAGCAAGTGGCGGATGACCCTCCCTGGTTGGTAGGGTTCTCGAAATGGGGAAAATAAATGTAGACACCTTGACATTACCAAAAAAGGCTATTAAACAGATGGAAAAGGGGATTGACAAACACTTTTTCAAAATACCACACCCAAGGGGGCACCAATAACGCTATGGCTCTTCGTTTTTTTTTATTAGTGTGGAAGCAATGAGCCTTTTTGATATAAGCTTTGACTCTGTCCGCCAATAAGAATAGTAGCAAAAAAAATTACAATGTGGAAACTACCTCAAATCCCCAATAAGGACAGATCCTCTAATTCTCCCTGCTTGGTAGTGTTAATTTCTTGAAGTGAGTATACTAGCTTTTACCTAACAGAATTTATTAAGTAAACGTTTTAAGGGAGAACGTATACAAAATATAACTATAAAAAATTAATGTCTGTATCTTTCAAGTACCAACAAAGGTATGAATCTGAACTCTGCAAAAATTCAGTACCATGAAGATAGAAAAGGGCATAGTTTGACCCTCACCCTTGATAAAGTTTAATGACCATTATTAAATTAGGCCGGTCAACTAAATACCTAAGAAATGTATATACAAGCTCGCAACAAACGCAAGCTCTTCAAACCAAATTTTTGGCATTTCAACTTTCCGCTTCTGAAGCACAACTGTACCGTCAAAATCATGGATACAGACATGCCATTCATAAATCTTGGCCTTCCTATTGATTAATTAAAAAAAAATATTTCCACAAAATAGCTCTTCACTGAAATATGCTGAAATATCTGAAATATCTGAAATATCTCAAGACCAGATGCGCAACAATGAAAACATTTTGGTTTCCAGCTATGTGTTTTACTTATCATTCCATCAAGAAAGAAGAAAAATTCAAAGTATCACCATAACAACAAATACCACTGATAAAAGAACAATATTTAGAATCGTTTAATTACTAACTAATATTTCTCTTGTATATTTTTATAAAAAATTAAACAAGAAAAACGGGTTTTAATTTCTATAAAGCAGTGAATACAACACATTTAATTAAACACAAATACTCCGAATATTTCGGCCCCACATCCGGGAGCCTTTCTCAACGGAAAAAAAAAATTTTTTTTGCATAAACATAGAAACATACTAAACAAAACAAAAGAAAAAATATAAATAAATAGGAAAAGAAAACTTACATATTAAATAAACAAACTCCATTCACTGCCGTATACAATCGAATGCTTATATTGACACACCTTCTCACAGAATATAAATTGACATCTATAAAAAAATGAGAATATATTTATACTTAAACTAAAACAAAAAAGGTCAGCTAACCCCCTGCCCATAACCCCTAAATAGATCTCACAGATTCATCACCCAATCTTTGAATTATAAATTGAACAGATATCTGTTAATCTGTTCAATTTATAATTCAAACATTGGGTGATGAACCTGTGAGACCTATTGAGGGGCTATGGGCCGGGGGTTAGCTGACCTTTTTTGTTTTAGTTTAAGTATAAATATATTCTCATTTTTTTATAGATGTCAATTTATATTCTTTGAGAAGGTGTGTAAATATAAGCATTCGATTGTATACGGCAGTGAATGGAGTTTGTTTATTTAATATGTGTTTTCTTTTCCTATTTATTTACATTTTTCTTTTGTTTTGTTTAGTAGGTTTTTTATATTTATGTAAGAATTTTTTTTTCCGTTGAGAAAGGCTCCAGGATGTGGGGCCGAAATATTCGGAGTATTTGTATTTAATTAAATGTGTTGTATTCACTGCTTTATAGAAATTAAAACCCGTTTTTCTTGTTTAATTTTTTGTAAATAGAAAAGCAGTGTAGTCTAAGAAATTATTTACGTATATTTTTATATTATCAACTCACTTACGTTGCGCACAATTATATATATATATATATATATATATATATATATATATATATATATATATATATATATATATATATATATATATATATATATATATATATATATATATATATATATATATATATATATATATATATATATATATATATGTAATGTCATTCGAAAAGAAAATAACGAGCTTTATAACATACTATTGATTGTGATCCATGGGGGCTAGGTCTTCGCACCCCCCCCCCCCTAAGCATAGGTTTACTTCAATTCTTCATAAGTTTCAACGTCGCTTTTTTACTTTCATGTGAAGAAAAAAAACTTAATCGAATCTATAGAGGAACTAGTTGAACGGAACCATCCTAGTCAAAATGGAAAATAAACAGCCTAATATTATACAGATAATTACAGTTCTCTCGCACGGGTGCTTACAACTTATCGTGAGTCATTATTTTTAGGTATGTTTTATGTATATTGTAAACTTTTCAATACAATAATTCATATTTAAACATACACATACATAATTAGAACACTCCTAAATATACCAGTAAAATGATAATAATAAATATATTAGTAAGTTCCTCAGTTTTTTCCCATTTTGGTTTTTTTGCTAGAAATTAGCACAAAACTGCTTAATACTGACGAAATATATTCAGAATGTTATAAAACGAGATGTTGCATTTCTTAACCCTTTCTTTCACTGGGGGGAGGTATATTGCAGCAGTTTGTAACCATATTTATTGCAGCATCAAATTCGTAGTTGTCTTTTTCTTTCTGTTCTTCTTCTTTTTTGTACCAGAAATTACAAAATATTTTTTTTTTACCATTTTACCACCAATTGTTTTACCAGAGATTTTTTGTTATACAGAGCCAGGAGCAATTAGGATTTTGTTGCGATCTTTAATTTCATGTTTATGATATTCTCAGAAATAATAACATTGAAAGGCAAATTTTTCTGTTTATTTTTCGCTTCTTTTATATTTTATCTCGATAGAAATACATCTTAGTTTTTACTGATTCATTTTTCTGATTTAAATTTTTATGTAATTTTAGTTCACTATTATAATTACTTCATGGACGCTTGGGATCCAAAAAATTTCCCCATACCACGAATGGCAACTGAGTACGGCTTTCAAGCAATGCCAAGCTTCAGATCAATTAAACGGGTAATGATTATGCTGCATTTTATGTTAATTTCCCTTAAAAAGTTCTGATAGGCGACCTACAGTGTCAGTAAACTACATGTTGTTCATAAAGTTTTTAGGGATATTTTAAGTACTTTTTGGCACTCAGAAAGAGTTTTAACTTCATTTAATTGTCTCCATAAAGTCAATAAATAATTTTTTTGTGAGACTCAGTAAGATTTAATTAAATTTTATTTTAGATCTAGTTTTAATTTATCTTTGTTGTATTTTAGATTAAATTTTATTCAAGAGGTTTTTTGTATTTAATTTTATCTTTAAATTAGATTTAGTATCAGGTCTGAATTTGATGAATTTAGGTGTAAAATTTTATAAGGTAAATAATTTGAATGGGTTGTAAAATACTCTGTATTTCTAGACCAATAAAACTATGAAAAAAATGCCAAACCTTGGCATTTGAGCAATAGAAACATTTTTGGCACCAAAATGTTCAGCAAAAATTTACTTAATAACATATCCAAAATCGGCCAAAGTCAGCCCTGCAAAAATACTCTTTTTTTCCGGAAAAACAGGGGGAAAAAGAGGGAAAATATCAGATTTAAATTTCTACAATATTCTCTAAATTGAAAGTTTGTTTCCAATTAATTCGAGTCCAACGAATCTGAAAATGCCATCACATTCGGAAAATGACAAAATGATGTTAAAAAATTTCATTATTTGCTATCCCATTTCTACCCAAGCGAGGTCAGAGGGGGATTAAGAATCATAATCTTAATTTGTACAGTATTTGGTGGAATCAAAGGTTGTTTTCTATTAATTCAAGTCAGAGCCCAAAATGACAAAAGACCCAAGGACGTTTGACATGCTTCCACTTTTAACTTACTGCCCCCAAGATAACACAGAAGCAAACTAAAATCCATTTGTTGAACACTTGGAGGCTTTGTTAATTAATTTGTCGTTTCCTATTAATTCAAATCCGAGAAGACCCAAAATGACATCAGAATTTAAAAATATTATCTCTTAGTAACCTATTTCCACCCAAGCAAGGTAAGAGAGGTGTGAAGAATTAGAATCTTAGTCTGTGTAGTATTTTTTAGATTGAAAGGTCGTTTCATATTAAATCAAGTCTGGGGAGACCAAAAACGGCATCAGAATTTAAAAATCTTATCACTTAGTACCCCCTTTCCACCCAAGCAAGGTAAGAGGTGTGTGAAGAATTAGAATCTTAGTCTGTGTAGTATTTTGTAGATTGAAAGGTCATTTCATATTAATTCAAATCTGGGGAGACCGAAAACGGCATCAGAATTTTTAAATCTCATCATTTAGTACCCCATTTTTACCCTGTGCGGGGTCAGAAGGGGAAAAAATACCATTTGTGGTATTAAAATAACATAGTGTCATAGCCTTATCATAATATATATTATAATAATATAATAATAGTCAGCCTTGGAAATGTAAGGACTTAGGCTGGATTACATTTTGTATTTAAGTGGATTGCTCAATAAGTGAAACTGTTCAAAGTAAGAAAATTACGAAATATTTTAAATTTTCAGATTACAAATTTCTTATAACTTACTCACGGCTTGATTAAATACGGATTATGATATTTGAATACCATTTTGATCATGACAGAAGTAAGTTTTGGTGCCCTGTAAAACGGACTTGTGTATATTTGTACAGATTTTAATTTTCTACAGAGACAATATTATTAACAAGGCAGATAAGGATACTGTTGTTAAACTAGCAGCGAAATTTTTTGGAAAAGATACGTTTAAAGAGACTATTGAAATTTGTCGTGATATTTTTAAAGTGGATATTCTTGGGAACCGCCGAGGCTCACATCCGAGTGTGGCTTTCATTACCGACTTTTAGAAATTGCTATCAGACCGATTCTCGAAAGATGATCCTGTTCCACGATTTACGATTATGGAGCCGTCAGATGTTCCAGTTTTCCCGAGTGAACCAAATACTAGTATGGCATCAAGATTAAATGACTGTTTGAATTTTAAATTTCCTGGTTGAAAAACAAGAGTCTGTTAGCACAGATGTGGATGAACAAAACTGTTTGTGGCCGTTCCTTCCTAAGCCAGAGAATTCTATAGTTCCAGCCTTTTTTGGTAATTTACCTGCTAGTATGTGGTCTTCCAACCCCGCTAAGCAGCGCGAGTTTCTTTCAAATTTAGGACGCTTAGACAAAGTCGACCATGTTGAGCATCGGAAAGATAGGCTACTGGTGTTTATGTGAGATAATGATTCTGCGTCATCGGTGTGTAAGCGCCCTACCACCCGATTCATGCATCAGTGCCAAGGTTTTAAAGAAGGAATATCTAGGAATTATACGGATGGACAAGGGCTTTGATGAATCAACTATTAAAGGTCTAGTTAACTCTGTTGTGGATGTAAATGGCTTTGGACGTAGTTCAGTTGTGCAGTTGTCCTTTAAATCTCAACTAGATCTCGATATGGCTCTAATGCATCGCGTTAAAATTAATTATTCGCTTTTCCGTGTGTCATGTCCTCTGAATCGACCCAAGCATTTTTATAAATGCCAAGGCTTTGATCACTTTTCACATGATCATATGAATGAACTTAAATGTGGTAAATATGCCGGGCCCCGTGTTTATAGCCACGATAATGCATGCTCAGCCTCCACTGTGAAATCCGCGAATTGTGGTGGAAATCATAGAAGCAACAGCTACTCCTGCGTCGTGATGAAGAGCCGTATGCTTGATGCTGCTTTGAGCGGTCAAGCTTGAGGCTGATACGCCCGCCCACAGTTATGGACCATTGCAAGGAACCTGACTGTGTAAACCTGTATTTTCAGAACGTAAATAGAGCAAGAAATAAGTTAATAATTCTATCCGAAATATTCAAGTCATTCGAAATAGTATGTATAGTAGAGAACCAATTAAGTGGCGTTAATAGTAATCAGTTGGAAGTTTCTTGTGAACACGTGTTCTTGATCCATCCTGCGAAAATTACAGGTTAGGTCGTCCCTCTTGCGGCATTATGATTGGAGTAAATAAGAACCTTAAGTGTGATTTACTTGAAACCAATGATGCTTTTGTTGCTGTTGATCTAGGCCATACCGTTATTCTTACTGTTTTTATGCCTGCTAATTATAGAAACCAACAGTCTAACGAACGTTTCGCTAAAGCATGTAAAAGTTTCTCAAAACCTTTTCCATAAAATGCGAGCGTCTGGTATAGCCATCTTGCTTTGTGGCGATCTTAACACTGACCTTACTATTCCTCGTTTTCCTTGGTCCCAGATCTTATTATCATCACTTCTGAAAGATCTAACTGTGGCAACGAATAACAGAAAATATGTTTATGTTCATAATTCAGGTAGCGTGGCAAATTTGAACTTCATAGTTTCGGATCTTGAATCGTTAAAAAAGTATCTTGTTAATGTATCAGATGAAATTTTGATCAGTGATTATTCTCACCTTGAAGTGTCTGTTGTTTTAAATGTTTCTTTACCATATGCGTTGTAGTCCGAAACGGTTTCAGAAACAGTTTTGGGATAGGATAGACGTAAACTTATATCAGTGCGTATTAGTTTGTATTCTCAGTAGAATTAGAATTCCTTTTCACCTCCTGTCACAGTCTCAAAAATTCCATTCGTTGGAATTACATATGTATTATGCCAAAATAATTCATGCTATGAAAGTTGCAGCTTCCGTTGCGGTTCCTGTTATTAGAGTGCGTGGAAATAAACAAAAATGGGATGGTCTTTTATACCAGGATTGGTTGAAGCAAAACAGAAACATCGGCTATGGTATTATCTTTGGGATCAATGTGACCGACTGAGAAATGGCCCCCTATTGCAGATGGTTAAATCAACAAATAGATAAAATTAGTGGCAATATGGAAGAAACGACAAGTTAAGGTTATATCAACCAAGATTAGGAATAATCCAAAGTTACTTTACAATTAGGCTAATAGATTAATTCAATCATCAGCTGATTTATCAGACCAAATCCCGCTAGAACAATGGTATGGACACTTTACTTCAGTATTTTCGTCTAAGCTCACCAGCAATTGAATTGAGTTATCTTGAATTGTTGTATAAGCCTTTTTCTCAGTTGAATCCATATAAAAACCTAGTTTGTTTTTCTCCATCTCCGGTTTTGATTCAAATTGGATTACTAAAATGTGGGAAGGCCGATTGTCGCCGATTTTGGATAGGCTATTGAGCGAATTTATTTGAACTTTTTTGTGCCAAAAATATTTTTGTTGTTCAAATTCTGGGTCAAAACCGTATTTTACTGGAATGTTTTACTTATTAAAACCCAGAAACATATTTAAATTTGAACAATTATTTGTGTATTTCATTTTTTGGTCAAATTATTGCTGGTAAACAATCTTGTTTTTTTGCTCGACAGACGAAATTGTTAGGTTAGTGAGCGATTCTATGAGGGTTTTTAAAATTTATTTTGAAAAGAGTGATACTTTGTTTGTTAATTTAAAGTTGTTTAATCGTTGTTTCTCACCAAATCCAATGAACTTTCTCATGCGAGCCATGCGAATTTTGCACGTGCGTTTTACATGCTTAGTTCGATTTGCCTTTCTAGCTTACACATACCTTGCTTGTAAAACTGTGGGTTTGCTTGCGAATAATAAGATTCTCCATATTCATACAAAAGTTGATCTGTAATATTATAATCTAGTAAAAACTTTGCTGCAAAAAAGATGAATAATTCAACTTTGATTGCATGCAAAAATTTGGAATGTCTACAACGAACTGTCGACAAGAGGGGAGAATATTTGCAAATTCAGTGCCAAAATTTCATTAGAACCTTACATTTTGTATCTTATCAGAACCAAGCGTTGTGGTTGACTTTCCTTTTTTTCAAACTTGGCCAGACATGATGAAGAAATTGCCACTTTTTCTTTTCTATATTTTTTTTCTGAGTTTCTCGGTTGGATTCTTGAAATCGTGTTGATTTGTTGTAGGAGTTTTAATTAAGTGAGGCTCTTCGCTCTGGATTAATAAAGCTGGGTTTTAGTTGTGTTTTGTGCGAGGTTTCATGTATGTGTTGTTGCAGGAAAAATAACGCTACTCTTTGAACCTAATGTTGGTCTTTATATTGTTTTTGTTTGCAGTTTTTATGACAAAAACTCTTGTACCGTAGTGATGTTGCATGTGTTTTATTATCGTTTGAATTCTTTCTCCCTGTTTAATCGTTTTTTTTAATTATTTTTTTTTTTAAATAAATATTTTGGAAGGGTCAACTAAGCGTATTTATTTGTTTTTCAACGCATTGTATAGTGAAAATTAAAACAATATTTAACAGAATTGTCTTTCTGTCTGACCAGTGCAATCTTGCCAAAATAATAAAATTGGGGGGGGGATCATTTGGCAAAATAGTGCTTCCGAGATCTATCCACTTTTTTATTTTCGGAGAAAAATATGACGTTTGGATAAACCTTTAAAAAGGTTAAGCTATTTAAGTAGTGACCAGTAGAATCACAAGTTAGACAATTTCATTTTTTTTAATTTAGTTGCTCTCAGGGGGGGGGGGTGTCATACACTTAGAATCTTTTCTAAATTCTTTACCCTTAATAAACAATTCGTGAATATTTGCAGCTTAAATAGTGTATTTGTTAGTTACCTCTACCACCTTCCTCACAAATAGTAATTTGTTACCTCTTATTAGTAAATAATATATTTGTTAGGTTACCACCTCTGAAGATTGGAGTTATAATAGCACTTGGAATGACCATGTCCAGCATCATCCAGGTGGGAACTCGGAGATGTTGTTGCAAGTAGAAATGCATCTACCCCGTCCTTCAAATATTGACGCTGAGGAAGGATTTAAGCAAATGACCTACTTGACACAGGTGAACTCTTTTTTGCCCTGAAAGGATTATTACCATCCTTTCTGAGGAAAAGTATAAGGCAGGTAACTGTTCAGTGCAGAGATAAAGTGGACAACTAGTTAAAAGGAGAAACTTTACACTTGTTTTTGAGATATTATTTTTTTTTAATGAGGAGGACATGATTTCCTGTGTATTATATCTTAGCTTTACTTCTTTTTTTTTACTTTTTTTTCACTTCTTTTTACTTTACTTTTTTTTTTATGAGGAGGGCATGATTTCCTGTGTATTATATCTTAGCTTTACTTCTTTTTTTACTTTTTTTCACTTCTTTTTACTTTACTTTTTTTTTAATGAGGAGGACATGATTTCCTGTGTATTATATCTTAGCTTTACTTCTTTTTTTTACTTTTTTTCACTTCTTTTTACTTTACTTTTTTAATGAGGAGGACATGATTTCCTGTGTATTAGATCTTAGCTTTAATTCTTTTTTTTTACTTTTTTTTTACTTCTTTTTACTTTACTTTTTTTTAATGAGGAGGACATGATTTCCTGTGTATTATACATCTTAGCTTGACTATTGTTAGATCTTAGCTTTACTATTGTTTTGTTTCTTTTGTTGTTTTTTTCTTGGAAGGGGGCAGGTATTTAAATTTTTGTAGGAGTCCATTACTTTGGCAGGTGTGCACTATTTTCAGCAGTCAAGTAGTTTTAAAGAATCTAAAAAAAAAAAAAGCATGAGACAAAGACTGAAGCTGTTTGAAGCAAGAGCCACAAACATAGTGGTGATTCTTTAAAACTAATTGTGCAACTTGAAACCATTCTTTGAAATGTCATTGGTAAACTTGGAGGCAAAGTTTTTTTTTGTCTCTGCACATTGCTTTTCTTTCTCTGTGAAATGACTGATAAATGTATAACCAAGTTTTGTCGATAATCCGAAATGGAAGGAGACAGTCACAAATCAAAACAAAATACTTTTAACGTGTATTATTTACATTTTATTGTTATTATTGTTATTATTGTTACTATTTTACAAATCGCTTTATTGTTTTATCGTTAGGCTGCGTAGTAATAGTAGTGTCGTCGTGTATGTACATAATTTGTATTTATTTAAATAATCAGGTTCTCGGGAAAATTAAACATAGTCCAGTGTTTATTGTATATATATTTTCTTTATCAATAGCAAAGGGTTATAAAACACAATTCCTACTACTACTACTACAAACAACTCACTGCAGCGGTGCGCGTGTAACTGAACTACGGTGTAACTGAACCACCGTGCAACTGAGCCCCTGTATAACCGAACCCCTGCGCAACTGAACCCTCGCGTAACTGAACCACCAGGCAACTAAACCCCATTTAACTAAACGCTCGTGCACCTAAACCCCTCTGCAACTCAACCCCATTTAACTGAACCCCCGTGTAACTAAACCCCCTGCGAATGAACCACCGTGTAACTGAACCACCGTGAAACTGAACCACCGTGCAACTGAATCACTGTGTAACTGAACCACCTTGCAACTGAACCCTCATTTAACTGAACCATCGTTTAACTGAACCATTGAACTCATTTTTTCAGTATTCTAAAAATATGAGGCAATATAGTTTGGTAAAACACAAGTTAGAACTTCGCAACGCTTTAAATGAAAAAGAAAATAATTAGCTTTTCGGTATCTCTGCTTTAAAAAAAAATTCGAGGTATTATCATTTTAAAATGATAGCCCCCAATCTCCCCCTCCTATAGGCAATAAGATACAATTTTTTTGTAAGTCATATTTTGGGGACTTCGGTTTCAATCTTCAATTCCCCAACCTTGAACATAGTCTATAGCTAAATTTTGTCTCAATAGAAGGTTACTTTTTTGGTGGGGGGGGGGGGTAAACATTTATCAGAAAGATAATTGTATTTTATTTCATCTATGAGGCGTTCAATAATTGTGTATTAAACATTAAGAAAATGTGTATAAAAATAGCAAAAGAAAACAAAATTCTACAAACTTACGATTCAGCTGTCGCAAAAATCTGCTGACTATCAATTTCAAAATCCAACTGAACCTGTATAGTGCATGCGTTCCGTTCAACTTCAAAATAAAATTCTTGACTACGAATGACGTAAGAATCTTATAGCAATTGGGCATCTGCATTCGAAATGGTTTAATCTCATCAAACAGGTTCGTGGTCACGAACTGTAAGTAAGGAGTGACCCGGCTCAATAGTAGCCTAATCGAAACTCTAAAAAACGGATACCAATTTTGATACCAATAAATACATTGAAAAAATTGGATTTTGTGTTGATTTCAAATATATGAATTTGGTCAAGTTTAGTGTTACCCATCAAAAGTTACGAGCCTGAGAATATTTGCCTTATTTTTGAAAATGGGGGAAACACCCCCTAAGTCATAGAATTTTAATGGAAATCCCATCTTCGAATTAGGCGCATCAGACAACACTATTGTAGAGATTTAAAGCTCCTATTTCTAAAAATGTGGAATTTTGTATTTTTTTTCCTGCCATAAGAAAGATCACAGATGCGTGTTTATTTGTTTTTTTCCCCAGGGGTGATCATATCGACCCAGTGGTCCTAAAATATGTGAGAGGGCTCATTCGAACAGAACTAAAAAGTTCTAGTGCCCTTTTTAAGTGACCAAAAAAATTGGAGTGCAACTAGGCCCCCTCCCACGTTCTTTTTCCCAAAGTCACTAGATCAAAATTTTGAGATAGCCATTTTGTTCAGCATAGTCGAAAAATCTAATAAGTATGTCTTTAAGTGTAAAATGACCCCCCCCCCCACAGTTCCCGGGGAAAAGGGCTGCAAGTTGTGTATTTTGCCCATTGTTTACATATAGTATATTCTATTAGGAAGTATGCGGCCATTTTTTTTTGGGGGGGGGTAAGCTTGGGGTGGATTTCTAAGGAGAGGATCTTCCTTTGGGAGGGAAATTTCTGATGAGTGAATATTCTAGGGGAAATTTTACACTGGGGGGATTGCTATTCGAAATTCGTTTTAATTGTCTTACATTCTCATTGCCAAATTTTTTATATGGAGATGTTCCGGGGAAATAACCCAGGGGCTTTTTTCCACCCGTTTTGTTTCCTGGGAAATAATTTCCACGGAAGGGGGCATTTCTCGAATGATCGAGAAACCGATTAGAGATTAAGGTCTTATTCCAGTCAAAAAATGCTAAGGAGAATTTTTAGGGTGAATCGTCCACAAGTAATTTTACAGAGAGGGGGGAGGATTCTCAGTGAGAAAAGAAATATCTGGAGGGAAGTTGACGAGGGGGGGGAGGGTGCACTTTACGTTGGATGAAGTTTCTACGAAGGAGTTTTGCGTGAGGTGTAGCGGTGTATTTCATAGAAGGTGAGCCAGATTTACCGACATTATTTTAAAAACGAATAGAAATTAATCCATATATGAAGGGTTGTCCCCTCCTCAATACATTATTCTTTACGCTAAAGTTTGTCTGTTTACTAAAATTGAAACACAGGGGCTGTTTAATTAGAATAAGAAGCTTTTTTAAAAGCGCTAACAGCTTTAGCGTAAAGAGCAAGGTATCGAGGAGGGGGCGACCCTTTATATCCGGAATAAATCTGCCAAAATTAATATGCAAATTGTGTTCGAATTTTTCATGCAAGGTGAGTCAAAATCGAGCCTCCATTAGTTGAAAAACGTTCAGCGCCTTGAACTTAAAACGAACAGAGATTGTTGTGTATATGAAAGGGGCTGTCCCCTCTTCAACGCCTGGCTCTTTACGCTAAAGTTTGACTCTTTTTCACCACTCTATTTTTTAAAAGTAGAGTAGAAAAGTAGAATTTTTCTAGTAACTTTTAGAGAATTTAGATGTTGAATAATATTTCTAATAACAAATGATCTAGAAAATAAAATTATCTTGCCCTAATTTTAGTAACCCAAGGTTCAATACTTAATTCTGCCTTACGTTTCTTTGCTTAGTACTAACCTCTTTAAAATTAATTAACAACACTGAAATCACAGCCAGGTTTTAATTAGATTTGATGAATCCACCAGATACTGTTGACAATAGTTAGGAATAGAGCGTTTCGTTGATAGATTCCGTTTGGAATTTAATTTTCTTGTCAGCCGTGACACACTCGTAATTAGTTTAAACGATGAAATAACAACTCTGTGTCATTTGTTACGTATTAAGGAAAATCCAAGAGAGGAAAATGTGTTAGCCCAGCATTGCTACTACCATTGTCGTTACTAGTCAAAATGTTTGGGGGGGGGGGCAAGAGATTTTACTGACTGTCTGGTCTTTTTACCAACTGTTTTTTCTCAATAATTAGCATAATGTCCGTTTCGAATACAATACGTAAAATAACTGAATGAGTCGGTAAAGCCGCTGCATTTACCAACCGAGATTTAGAATTCGGTACATATCATGTCACTATTTTAATGCTGTTTATTCCTTTAAAGCGGAAATTTAGAGCAGCGGAAATTCAGATGCTCTACGCAGTGGACGACGGGAAGACCTCTCTGGATAAGGGACTTGAAATAGATGTTATGTACCTGGATCTCCAGAAAGCTTTCGACAAAGTGCCCCATAAGTGTCTACTTCTCAAGCTTGTAAAATATTGTCTGGGGGGCGGGGGGCAAATACTTGCCTGGATAACGAACTTTTTAACGGGGCAAGTCACTGCTGTAGAAGGTCAGATAAGCCAAATAGAATTTGACGTTATCAGTGGTGTCCCACAGAGATCTATCCTAGGTCCCCTTCTGTTCAATCTTTATATAAACGACCTAGTTGATGATATTGACTCAATAATTCTGCTCTAAGCGGATGAGACTAAGCTATATCGTATCATCATGTCACCTGAAGATTCTGAAAAACTCCAAGAAGATCTCGACCGTTTTAGCGCCTGGATGAAGACTTGGCTGATGGAAATTATTATCCCGAAAAGCCACCACTTGACCCTCGGAGCTGAATTTTCATCTGCATTATACAGCATTGGGGGCACACAACTTGCTCAAAGCACGGTCGAAAGAGATTTGGGCATCATGGTTGACCACAAGTTGACCTATTCGGACCACTACGAATTGGGCATAAAACAGGCTGCGCGGGTACCAGCGCTGATAAGGAGAACTTTCAAGTGTCTCGATGTAGAAATGCTCGCGACCCTCATCAAGTCTCTAGTCCGCCCAATTCTTGAATATGGTCATCACACAGTTCATCCATCCCTGAACAAGGATTTAGATGCACTGGAAGCAGTTCAAAGGCGGATGACGAAGTTCTCCCCAAGTCTGAAAGACCTCCCATACGAACAACGTGTCCGTCTGCTTCACCTACCATCACTCTCATACAGATTTCTATAGGGTGGTATGATCGAGCTGTACAAGCTATGCCATGGCTGCTGTGACATCGTCCCTGGAGAAGCACTGCTGGTCTTTAACAAAAATCATCTACGTGGCCATCCCTTAAAGCTTAAAACTTAGAGGTTCTACAAAGATGTAGGCAAATGGGCTCTTCGATACCAAGTCATCGATACCTGGAACTGCCTACCTGAAGAAACCGTTCTGGTACCCTCCATCAGCTCTTTCAAGAACTCGTTTGACAAGATATACGAGAGTCGTATGTAGGACTTCAGTAACTTTAGAAGATTTATCTAAATTTTTGTATTTTTCTTTTTCCTGTTTTGTAAGAGGCTCTGGCCTACTTTTTTGTATAATATTTTTATTATTATTATTATTATACTATATTATTATTAAAACAATAAAAAACTTTAGTGTAAAGAATGAGGCGTTGAGGAGGGGACAGTCCCTTTCATATACGGAATAATTGCTGTTCGTTTTAAGTTTTAATGTCGCCCCTTACTTTCAGTTAAAACAAACATGTTTTTTTTTTAATTTAATTTCATAAAGACTATACTTTTATCAACACATGAAGAACCGTATATATTATAATTGTATATGTCTGGTTTATATGCAAAGTAACACAAGAGACAAAAATTAACGAACAAGAGAGTAGTGAAGAAATATGGTATACAAAGTAATATTTGGCAGGGATAGTCACTAGGGGTGGCACCATGATTGGGTGATTTTCGGGGATTCGGGAAACCATTTTTTTTTCGGGCGATACATAGATTTCCGTATTTTTGGAAAGATCCCCGAAAATCCGGGGATAGTGCAAGCCCTGCTTAATTTCTAATCAGGAAAATCGAAATACTTAACCACACGAGAAAAGAAAAGTTTCGACTTTGCTGTTGACGGAATAAAGAATTGCTGCAAACTTAATTCAAAGTCAGCCAAACGCCGCCGCCTCGGCCAGTGGTGGTGCGCGTGCGGCGTGCCGGTGGCGTTGCGATACTTTGGTGGCGGTCAACTGGGCCTCTCGTTGGCGGCGTTCGGTCGATGCGCAGGCGTGGCGCCAGGGTCTAACTGTGCTCACTGACATTGCTACATAGGTAAGTGAAGTAGTCCACTTGATTGATCTTTTCGGTACCCAACATCAAGTTTCCATCTCCACTTATTCCTAGCCTTGACATATTTAGTCTTTTTAACATTAATTTTCAAACCTATTCTTACATATTGAACTCGCAAAACCTCTAAAAGTTTATTCAGTTTACTAACAATTTCACCTAGGATGCTTAAATCATCATCATAATCTAAGTCCAGGAAAGTTTGACTTCCCCATTTGATTTGGTGTTCTCCCATTGCCTTTTCTGTGCTGCTTAAGACAAAGTCCATCAAAAAAGATCCATATAAGTGGGGATAGAACATAACCCTGCTTAACTCCTGATTTAATTCAAAACTAGCTACTAAACTCATTTCCTACCTTATCCACAACAATATTATTTTCGTATGTAGCACTAATCACTTTAATGTTTTTTCTGGTATATCATACAAGGAGAAAGCCTTCTCGTTCATTTACATCGGCAAGCCCTTCTTTGGATTTCAACCCTCCGCTTCCATTAGGTCATCTTAGGGTTCGTCACGTCGTTTTCTTAATATGACACGATTTCTTCCTACAAGGTTCATTCAATAGCAACAAACTTGACAATCTGCAATACTTTTCCAATCCTTATCGATCATTCTTTGCTATGGCAAGCTTTTTTGTCTTTTGGTTTTCTTCTCCTCTATTGTAAAGTAAAAGGAGCACACTTCAGACAGTTGTCCAAACATTATTATCCTATCGGTTTAAAATAAGATTCAACAAAATTTAAGGTTTTGTATCATGTGTGCTCATGTTTGGTTGATGTTCATGATTACAATAAGAACAATTGCCCTGATTGTATTTGACCATAAAAAATTCAAGATTTTAAGGAAATTCTTAGACTTCCGTTTAAAAGAATTATTCTATTTCTCTAATTTATCTAGGCGATTTTTTTGGGTATGTTTCATCACGAGGGTGATATTGCTTGAAAAATTCATACATTGTATTGTATAATTAAGATTAAAATATTATCAATTCGGAATATGCTGTTTCACTATGCAAAAGCCCAAAAAGTAAGGTTGTAAAAAGGTTGTATATTTGTTTGCTTTACCCTTAATAATCTATTTTGCGAATGACCGCAAACTGTAGTGAATGGTCTTTTGAGAGGATTGGAGAATTCTTTCCCCCCCTCCCTCCCAGAAAATCTCTAAGTGGCCTCGCCTCCTCCCAGTAAAATTGTTCCTGAAATTTTTAAAACTATCGCTTAGCTGTTTGACAAAATAGGGTAGATTAACCAAACTATTACATCAGAAATTCTCATTTACGAGGAGGAAAAACCCCCTGCCCGATTTTTTTTTTTTTTTGTGAAGCTACGCTGAATACTGGTTATGCTTATAAAGTAACAAATCTTTTTTTTTATGGTCCAGGTGAATCAAGCAATGAGTGTCAAGGCAGAAACGGAGTGGTACCGTCGCTGGATGGGAAAACTGAATGGAGAAGGCCTAGGCTATACATATGGAGCCATGTATTGGCAATTGCAAGATATTTGGCCTGGCCATTCATGGGCCTCCATTGGTACTATTTTTTTTTATATTCTAATATTTGAAAACTCTCCTCCAACATATTTAAATCCAGGGATGGAAGAAATTCTAAGAACTCAGAGATATCAATGGTAGACTCAAATTTTTCCATCTGGGAGTCGACTCTAGTCACCACTTATGACTAATGTGTTGAAATATATTAGGACTTTTTCTATAAAGTATATAAATATTAGCGTAGACAGGGGGCTCTGTAGGGTCCCAACTCTATCTCCCTTTATAAGATTTAAGTTTTATCGGAAGTATTTTTTGTTGAGTGTTGCTCCTTCTCACAGGAAAACCTTCTCTCTTGACTATTCTTCCCTCCCTGGTAAGACCCCCCCCTTACTCCTGGCTTAACTCATAAAAATATAATCTGCATCTTTGTATGGGACACTGAATATTGACTATTCTGAAATGTAAGACAAAAGCTTCCAATACGTTTACCCAACTTAAAGATAATATCAATAATTTTACGCTTTGTTAGTCTTGCTGGTAGTGGCATTGGAAATTTCAAAGGAAAGGTATTTTTCAAAATCTAGGGGGACAAATTTGTCATAATTTTTCCATTTTCTTAATAAAAACACAAAAAAGGAATTTTTTACTGAAAATCCCCCCCCCCCTAAAAAAATTATTGAGGGGAAGGGTAATCTGGGGAGATCGTACCCGCCTACTGCTTCCTCCAAATAGACGCCTCTGCTAACTGGATATAAACTGGCCATAGATAAGCTGAACGAAGCAGATCCTTGGGTGATTTTTCACATATTGTTCATATGCGTTGAAAAAAAATGTTTGTCCAAACATTATTATCCTATCGGTTTAAAATTGGATTCAACAAAATTTAAGGTTTGTATCATGTGTGCTCATGTTTGGTTGATGTTTATGATAACAATAAGAACAATTGCCCTGTTTGTATTTGACCAAAAAAATTCAAGATTTTAACGAAATACTTAAACTTCCGTTAAAAGAATTAATCGATTTCTCTAATTTATCTAGGTGGTTTTTTAGGCGAAGAGTAGTGAAAAATAGTCACAACCTGAAAGGTTTACAAGATTTGAAGACCTAAAACCAAGAAAGCTGCGAGGACAAAATTTACGATTTGATTTTCTTTTTGAGCGAGAATTACCTCTGATCGGCAACAGTAAACCACTTATTAACTGTTTTTGGCTTGTGAATGGGGATACCTGAGGCTAGAAGGTGGTCGGAATAAAGAACACCGTGTGCAACTTTTACATTTTCATCTTCAAATGGCGAGACTACATGATCCAGGTTTAAAGTCATGCAACTAAGATGAGTTTACGAGGAATATTGATTTTTATTAAAACTATATGTTAGTCAACTCCGAAACAGCTAAGACCCCGGATACGAATTATCAGATAGGTCAGAATTAAAGTTACCAACACAGTAGAAATGTTAAATAGTTGCGAAAATTTGTTTCAGAAATGGCACACATGTGAGCGCGCGGAAAGGGATTTTCCTTTTGCGTCACAGCAATAGCTTCAGTTGCTACCTCAGTATAAATATTGAAGAAGGCGGATTAATGAAGGAATGTGTGCGACTGATGTGTCCCAAAAATCTTTTACGGAGATTATAGGAATTTTTGCTACGGTTTGTATGTTTATACTGTGGTTACCAATTAAAGGAGTTCGAGTTTTGCTGATTAACTTTCTGATTTTTATTACAACTAGATGTTAATCAGCTCTGAAACAGCTAAGACCCAGGATACAAATTATCAGATAGGTCAGAATTAAAGTTACCAACACAGTATAAGTATCAAACAGTAGCGAAAATTTGTTTCAGAAATGGGATACACCAGAGTGCGAAAGGGATTTTCCCTTTGCGTCACAATAATAGCTTCAGTAGCTATCACAGTATAAATATTAAAGAAGGCGGAGTCATGAAGGAAGGTGTGAGACTGATGTTTCGTAAAAATCTTTAACGGAAAGTAAAGCTATTTTTGCTACTGTTTGTATATTTATACTGTGGTTACCAATGATATTAGTTCCTGTTTTGCTGTGTAGCTTTCTGATATATGCAACCAGTTATTTGCAAGTTCTGATTAAGCTGGTATCTAAACCATTTGTTCGGTCATTTTTTTACAGATTGGCGTTAAAAATATCACGTTGGCTGCTGAAAAGAAAATAGTAACACTCTGAAATTAGATCACAATAGGGACGAGATGCAACAGCTAACCTACTTGAAGGTCAATTTTTAAAAAGAGCAGATAATAATAAGGGGGAAGGAGTATATAAAAATTTTAAGGGGATAAATCTTATCCCTCTCCTCCTATATTTAATTTGAAAACCGTAGATTTGACCGTTAATTTGAGAGACAAAATTTGGATCATAAAGCGAAGAAGAAGAAGAAGAAGAACTGTTTATTTGATTAAATCAACATAACAAAAAACATATACCCCCAACAGAGAGCAAAGCTTGTAAAATTGGGTATTAATAAAAAAAAAAAAAAAAAAAAAAAAAAAAAAAAAAAAAAAAAATTTCCTCATCATAACAAAAGAGAGAAAGAGAAAAAAAAAACCTGGTTAAAGAAAAAAACAAAAAACATAACAAACATAAAGAAAACAAACGCTGGACAAGTTGGGCATGGAAGGCTATCCCAACATGGGTAACAAATATAAACAAAAAAAAATAATAATAATAAAAAAAAATTTCTATTCCACCATCACAGGTCAATAGATAATTTTAATATTTTCTTCCTTAGAACTGATATTTGCCGAAATGACTCAATTTGAATTCTATCTTTCAGCCTATATTTATTTGAAATAAATGGTATTTGGTATCTAATTGAAAATCTAGATCTTTCACAATTAACAAAGGGAATTCGATATGTTCCAGAACACCTAAGAGCCGAAGGAGTGGGCAGAATCAACAGAGATTTTTTATAAAAATAACTACTAGGATCATGTACTTTAAAATATCATATTGATATATTAAGTTCTCTTATATGTTTCAGATCTAATAAATTCAAGAAAAGAAATAATGTTTCAGTTTTCGATGCATCTCTAAGTTTTGATGGACGATGTAAAAAATTTCCAAGTATTCTCACTGCTTTGTTTTGAAGGATCTGTAGTGGTTTTATATGCGTCCAAAAAGTATTTAAATAAATAATTTTGCAATAATTTAAATAAGGAGCAATCAAAGAATGATAAATTATTTTTAAAATTGAAAATGGAAAAACATGTTACAAACGATACATAGACCCAATATTTTGCGAAAGTTTCACCCTTAAATGATCAATATGAGTTTGAAATGACAAAAGGGGATCAATAAAAACTCCTAAATAACGATACGATTGAACTCTACGTATTTTATGCTCACCAACTTGAAGCTCCTGACATGACATTTTCTTAGTAGCACGTTTTGAATGACCAAAAACCATAAATTCAGTCTTCTTAAAATTCGGTACTAAATAATTAGAAACAAACCATCGATTAACTGAACTAACAGTGTTAAACAAATTTTGAATCAATGTAGATGAATCCTTCGCTTTAACAGAAACAACTATGTCATCTGCAAATAAAATTGCAAGACCATTATTTCCCTGCAAACATCGTGGAAGATCATTAATATACATCAAAAATAAAAGCGGACCTAATACCGATCCTTGTGGGACACCAATATCTTCAAGATCATTTAAACTAGATAAATGACCATCAACATCTACCACCATTTTACGTCCATAAAGGTATGATCTTATTATTTCTAGTCCTTTCCCTCTTATACCGGAATTTTCCATTTTATCAAAAAGAATTTCATGGTTTAAAGTGTCAAATGTTTTTTTAACATCATAAAAAACAGTAGATACATGATAATTACTATCTAAGCAGTCATTTATTTCTAATACAAGAGCTGCAAGTGCTTGTTCCGTCGAATGGCCTGCCCTAAATCCAAACTGATATTTGGTAAACAAAATTATTTTATCTAGATAATTAGTAATCCTTCCTTTTAAAATTTTTTCCAATACTTTAGACAATGGTGATAAAATTGCAATAAGACGATAATTATTTGTATCAGATTTATCTCCTTTTTTATGCAATGGTATTACATGTGCAATTTTCCATCTTTTAGGAAATGTACCTGAGAAAATACATAAATTTAAAATATGAAGCAATGGTTCAAAAATTACACCTGCAATATTTTTTAGCAAATTAGTAGAAAGTTCATCATATCCCAATGAATTACCATTTTTTAAATTCTTAATGACCTTTTGAAATTCTGCAAAAGTAACCGGGGCCATAAATATGCTCGTATCTTCAGTGGGCTGTAGATATTTTTTATGCGACCTTGGGGAAGAAAGGTCAACTTCTCCTGAAAAAACAGATGATCCAATACTAGCAAAATATTCACTAAACTTCTTAGCAACAGCTTGTGGTCCTCTAAATTCTTTACCATTAATATAAAATAACACTTCAGGGTGTAACAACTTTTTATTTCTTCCAATTTTATCTTTAATCAAACTCCAAGTTTTTCTAGGGGAATCTGAATTTCGAAAAGATTTTTCATAATAAAGTCTTTCACCTACTCTAAGGATCCGTACCAGCATATTCTTATAATTTTTAAAACGCGTGATATTTATGTCCGTGGGATATTTTATTCTAATTTTATATAAACGATTTTTCTCATTAATAGATCTCAAAAGTGATTCATTTATCCAAGGTTTTTTTGGAGTAAGTTTCTTTCCTCTCGGGCTCTTATATGGGCAAAAAAGATCAAGCTTTTCATTCATAATATAATAAAATTTATCTAATGATTGGTTCGGATCCTTCTCATCAATTACAGGACTCCAATCAACATCACCAAGCCCTTCTGTTAACCTTAACACTTTTTTATGTGAAAAATCTCTACACTTGGTTTGATTTTTTTTATTATGCAGAAAATTTATAAGAAAATCAGACATAATTATACAGTGGTGAGATGAATCATCAGGAATAACAAATGTATTAACAGCACTATAAGGTGAAAAAATATTATCGATGAGTGAAAATGATGTATCAGCTATTCTAGAGGGCACAAAACATACGTGGTTTAGTCCATAAGATAGTGGGCCCTCCAAAAACTACAAAATATTTCTGTATATTCTATTCTGATCTGCAGATAGGAGTTTCATTAAATCAATATTAAAATCACCTATAACTAAATAAGGAGTATTGAGACTAGCTAATTTATCCAACATACTTTCAAAATGATTTTTAAATTATATCTGGCTCGATGACGGAGCACGGTAAATAACTGCAATTAAAAACTTCCGATTATTTGGAAAAGAGCATTCAACTACACAAGAGTCAAAAATCATTTCAATATTCAGTAGCAAAAAATCAAGCCTTATACGTGCTGGTATGCAATTTTTAATCAAAACACCTAGACCCCATTGTTTTTGTCTATTCCGGCCGATGTGAAAAAATTGGTAATCTTTTACATGTATATTTTCAATTGAAAAATCATCTAAAAAAGTTTCACATAAGCCTAATATATCTGTATCTGAATCCGACAAAAAAGTTTCAATCACATCCTGCGCAGTCCTCCAACCCCGGCAATTCCAAAACGACATCCTACTTGTATTTACATTTTTTCTTACCAGCTCATTCATAAATATATATTGATTTTTTGGGATATCAAAATTACTAGAAGTATCATCATCATCACCAGCCACAATAATTTGAAAAATTGACTGAAATGAAAGAGAATTCCGCTCAAATTATTTTAACCTTGATGATGGAATTTCACGATTATCTCTATCTATTATCAAATATTAATCTCACGTTAAGAGAAACCACACCATGCCACAAAAGACCAGCAAAACAAAAAAAAGAAACATAAATATCTTCATAAAAACCAAAAAACACTACTACTGTTTCCAGGCCTAGTATCACTGAAAGCCAAGACCAATCCATAAGAACTCCAATCACAACCCGGTACGCTCCGCACCGCGCTATACATTATACACCATTAATACTTTTTCTCATTTTGTTTTTTTTACTTTATTCCATCCACAACATCTTTTTAAAAAAAAGAAGATAAAAAAAACACGAGACAACATTACTTCATACCAATATGCTATCACAAAAAAAAAAACAAAGAAGTAAAAAACACAACAAAATAATAACTCAAAACCATATTAAACTAAAATAATTAATATAAATATGACAACCCGCCTAGCATTGCATAGGCCCACCTCGAGGATTTATCGGCACTGACAATTCAGGAATCACGTCATTCACGGAGAAAGAAACACGCAGGCCATTTAGCCGATCAAAACAAAGGAGAGGTGGAACCGATTTTGTTACCCATGCTTGAATACCACAATCAGCAAACTTTGATATTTTTTCAATTAGCCGTTTTCTAATATCTCTTACTGCCGTCTGAGAATCATCGCTAAGATAAATATCTTTACGACCGCAAACAGTCTTTCCTTTAAGTTTTTTAATGTGTTTCAGACTCGTTTTTTTTTCTTCTTTATAACGAAACTTAACTTTAAAAAATCTACGCTGTTTTTTTACTTATTTAAAAGCAAAATATGGGGTCTCGTTTACACCTAGTCCTTCTTCACAAACATTTTTGAAAATCGCTTTAGCTTCCTCTTTATCATCGCAAGGTACATTCCAAACCACTATATTTTTCTCATTCATTCTATACTCGCAATGCATTAACCGATTTTTCAACTGATTATTTTCTTCACGGAGAAACACTGACTCAGCTGTAACAACACTAATCTGTGATTTTACATTTATTATTTCATTCTCAGTAGCCGCCACATGGGTCTGGATTGTCGAAAATTGCTGCGATTGGCCAGATAGCGCTTCCTCAAGCGATTTGACCCGGGTTTCCAGAGATTTGAACTGGTCCGTGATACCGTCAAGCTTTTTTCCATTGTCTTTCACTATAGTTAGAATTTCAGAAAAGCTCCGAGCCAGCGTCGAAATTGACAAAGTTTCTCCATCCTTAGGTGAAGATGACGAATAATCATTTTGATCCTCTTCGAATGAGACTTCTTTACGGTTTCTTTTATTTCGCCCCATGAATAAGCAGTAATTAAAAAATGGACGAATAGTCTTACCTCAGCCGGCAACGATTGCTTATCCACGATGTTGCTAGTGTGCAGTGCTTTTAAGCCGTTTGGTGCGGCAAACCACTTTTCCAACGTCGGTAATCAAAGGCTCTGTTTATAATGACTAAAATCCAATCCTCTTTTACTCCATGGAATTCTTCAGTTCAAAGCAATAATCACACACCAAAAAATTTTCTTTCATCAATTCAAAACATTAATCTCACAAACTATTTCACTCTTCAGCCAAAACTACCGCAGGCACGGAGCGCCTAAGGTGTTACTCGTTCGGGGAATGAATCATGACTGTTATCATGGCGAACGTTACGATCTTTATGAGCGTTGGGTCAGGTTTAAATCCCGCTTATGTATCATATAGGAATGAAGATTCATTAAGCTAAGTAAGCTAGTAGCTTAACTCCTAACGTTAAGTAGGCTAGTGAAATTTTCCTATTCTTCCTTAGCCTACGTAATAATGACTTGATTTCATATGTTCTAGATACTTCCAATCTATTTTTTTTCATAGTTGAATTTGACTAGAAAGTAAGTGGGGGCTCCGCGAATGGGTCATAATATGGGGATTTTCCATTCTTTTACAATTGCAATGAGAATATGTTAAAAACTGGTAAAATCTTTCAATAGCAGTTTTGCTTTCAATAGGAAGTTTATTCCCAACATTTGACTGAGAAATCAATTAGGCGAAGACCTCAAGTAATGCCAGAAAGTCGAGTAGAAAACTAGTTCCGGTCAGTGACAGTCATAACCTTTATTTAAATTCGCCATCTACCCCGAGAAAAAAATTTATTCGAAATTCCGCCATCTAACAGTCGAGTAATACTTTCCGGTGAATCTGCTAGTGTTCTGATGAATGATTAGCGCAGGTAAGAAGTCGGTTTTTATAATGGTGGTTCGGAACTGAATAATTTAAAAGCTTAAAGGATTAATCATTTTACTTTACTGCTTTGCGTCAAATTCTTTGATGTTTCATGTCAGTTTAAGTTTTTTTTTTTTTTTTTTTTTTTTACAACATCTATTGAGAAGACAATCGTCCCCTGAAATACACCTTGTATCAACAGGTGACCTCATCATCACGGCAGGTTAACTTGTATTATGAGCCTGTGGTATTCTTCAGAGCTGTGAGGGACCAAACGATTGACGGATTAGGTACACAGGGCTGCCACAAAGTCCCTAAAAGTCCCTAAAATCAAGTGAAGGTCCCTATTGGTCCCTTAAATTGATAAAGGTCCCTAAAGTCCTTTTTCTTGCTTTGGTTTAAAGCCCCGTATCCTTCCTGTTTGGAACCTCTTCCCCCTTCCCTATATTTTTCTTTTTTCGTTCACTCCTCGGCTCAATTATTATTGATTGAGTAAAATATTAAATATTTGATTGAGTCTGACTATTCTGGGAAATTAGCAGACGGAATACCAGATGTATTTGGGAAAATGTTCAGAGATACAGTGGTCAAAAACTTCTCCTTCGGGTGAACTAAGTGGTTGCGATTCTGGACATGGTTGCGATTCTACGAAACTTTGTAAAAGGAGAACGAACTGGGTCATTGGAGCTCCATTTGAATTCTACCTCAGACATGTTACCTTACCTGGCGGCTGCAGGACACAACCACTATACGAAATCATGCCATCTTTACCTCCAGCGAATGGACAAGCTCCAAGATACCCATCCTACGTTCTACCAGGCTTTCCAGAGTGGCATGCATGTAGTAAAACGTTCTCATAGATCCTAGGCTGGACTTTCCGCAGATCTTGTCATTGAACAGGAGCTTATGTGCTCTCTTAAAACCTCTGGTGGCCTTACCAATGGCAGCGGCATGACAGAAGCTCAGAGGTCCTTATGGGTTTTGTCGCGACCAGTCTGCTCTACATTAAACCTTCTGATGGAACGTATCTCACAAATTCTGAAAGTTACGAGCGATCAGCAGAAGGAGATGTCAGAGCCGATGCAACTGAGAGACTGCAAAGATGCACAGACGATTCTCGAGTTTCTGGAAAGGGGTTCACCATTTGAGGGAGATGTTCAGTTAAGAAGCATAGCAAATGGTCTAACTGACAATCGGTCTCCCAACATTGATTCTGCCAAAAATGTTGGCCTAAAAGTCATTGACGCCATGTCTGGACAGCTGGTCTCTGACTCTCTGTTTTGACGAAAACAACATGCAATCCAGATGACCACCAAGCAAAGTCCAAGCGGAGACTGCAAACGACCAGACTCGACTCTTCTTTTTCAGAGGTTTATCATGATCGCGAAAAGAATCAGTCTTACGGAAACTGAGTAATTTCAACACGAACTGTGTTCCTACCCAGCGTAACGGACAGCTCCTGCATGCTCCTGACTGCGAACAAATCAGAACTTGCGAAGGCCATATCCCAGGCGTGTAACCTTGAGAAGCTTTCATTTCCCCTCCCCGGAGGCACTAGATATATCCTAGACGAAGGAGCTCTGCTGCACAGGATACCATGGACAAAAAAATAAAGATGCCTGGAGATTCTAGACCATTATGCAACTTACGTGACAGGAAAGTACCCTTCTGCCACTATCGTTTTCGGCTCACTCGCAGAGGAGTCGTACAGTTTGCCGTGAGATATTCTTCACTGCAGATATGCAGCTCAAGCTGAAGAAAGAAGAGTTCTTATCTTGCAAGAAAAATAAAGCCAGGTTTATCTGCGCTTTGGCTGATCATCTCCGTGCAAAGGGTGTCTCTGTCTCCCAGGCATCAGGTGACGCAGATGTCCCGATTGTGGAAGCTGCTGTTGCCTCTTCACGGTATCACGACACTGCCGTAGTTGAGGACGATACCGATCTATTGGTTCTCTTATGCTACCACTGTGACTTGTCAAACAAGAAACTATTCTTCGCATCTGAGCCAAAGTCGAATAAAGCTCCCCGAATATGGGCATATACACCCTGAAAGAGAAGCTGGGACAAGATACTTTTCATCTGATCCTTTTTGCTCACGCCCTGTTAAGCTGTGACTCTAGTTCGCGAATCCACGGTATGGGAAAATGTCTTGCACTGAAGAGGCTGATAGAAGACAATAATTTCCGAACATCAGCTGCAATGTTCATGCAGAAGTCTGCTTCGAAGGAGGAAATCAAGACCGCTGGTGAAGGCGCCCTGCTGATCATATACGGTTCGTCGAAAGGAGGGAACTTGAACAAAATCCGCAGAGAAGTTTTTGAAAAGAAAGTGACAACGGCAAACTCTTTTGTTCACCCAGAACATCGGCCACCAACTTCTGATGCAGCTAAGTCTCATAGCTATAGAGTTTGTTTTATCAAGTTCAGGTATGGACCGGGGAGCCTGATCCGAAACTGAAAGCCGAGGAATGGGGATGGAAGAATAAAGATGACTTCTTGCATTAAGCCCCGCGTATGCTCCTAAAGATCGTGAAGTGCTCCTGTCGTGTATAGTGTAGTTCAGCGAGGTGTATCTGCTTTAAAAACGGCTTAGTTTGTACTTCAGCATGCAAAACCTGCAAGGGAACAATGTATTCCAAATCCCCAAAAATCGACAGCAACAATGATGAAGAGAACCTAGAACCCTAGTCGTTAATCCATTCCAAATGAAGAAGTTGTGAAACTAGTCGGAATCTGATTATCTGTTTTGTATTTTTTATAAGATTGATTCCATGTAATAGACTGTGAAGATTAGACACTATGGGTTGACCCTAAATAGTATACGAAGAGTGTCTCAAGTGTGATTTACGACACTGACCACTGAAAACCAGTTCGGTTTGTAATAAACTTTCCCTAATTATTTTCTAAAAAAATGTAGATTATTCATTAATGTTACGATTTTTTTTTCTGGTTCAGTGAACAACCTATTTGATTCTATTTTCGGTCTCAGCTCGTGTTTCTACGTCAGAACCACACTTTTATTCAAGAAAATCGGGCTACAACAAAAATTGTAGTTTTTAGGCGAAAAAAGTTGAAAAAATACAGTTACTTTTTGTATGGTGCTTCTTACGCTAAATCCGACTTCGTTTTCGGTCTCGCCATGTTATTTTGGGTTAGAATCATACTTCAGTTCAAGAAAAACCGATGTCCACGAAAATTGCGATTTTTATTCGAATAACGGAAAAAATAGCATTAGCCTAAAAGCCAAAAACGGTTATTTTGCGTTGACTCAGAATATGCGAAAATGGATATGTTGTTCAGTTTTTTTTTCTCTACAAGATGGTGTAAAAATCATTTCTGTTGCAATTTGTTTCGGGTCGACCTCTTTTTTGAGCTCATTTTCCTGTACTACGAAAATGAAAGTATTTTGGTTATCATTAAAGTACTTTTTCATGAGAGTTGTTCAGCGGGAGAGGAGTTCTTTCTTTAAAAAAAAACGTTAATTCGAAAGGTTTTTTTTACGACTCTAACGAAATAATCAAATATCTTTTTAAGCTATTTTGTTTTAAATATGTATTTTTGTTTTTTTTTTTATCCCAATTAAAATCCTCAAGCAGTACTAATCTGAAGAATTACGTGTAATACTTTATATTTCCAAGTGTAACTAGGCAACTATTTGGTTAGTCTCTCTAAATGTGGACAAGAAACCTGAACCCAATTAATTAATCTTTTCAAGAGACTATTTAAAATCTAAGTTTTAGATGGATTTCTCAACATTTTCCACATTTTTCCCTGTAAAAATTGTATTGCTGTTGTGATGTTCTTTTTTATTTACAGGAAATGCATTTTTGTGTGTTTCATCTGAAATTTCTTAGTCTTCTATTCGTCTTTAATAGAGTTTTTTTCGCCTGATAGGAGGTGTGACTGGCCCAGGGAAACGTGAATAGTCCCAGTCCACTTCCTAAAATGTTATGAATTTTTTAAGAGTGTGGCTCAATCATACTTCTTAGGGTTAAAATTAAAGAAATTTTAAGATGCTTAGGTCTCGTTTCACGGACGAAAGTTGACAGATTAGGGAAAATTGTTCTTTTTGGCCATCCACCTGATCCTAAAATATGCAAAGGATACCCAAGGGATGGAATAAACGTCGTAAGGAAGGGTTTAAAGGAAATTGGAACTTCATGAGAGGGGTAAATAATGAAGCTTTGAATAGACTGGGCCGAAGAAGAGTGTGCGCAGTTGTGTTAATCTTAGGTTACTTAGTGCTGCGCTGAGTTATTTGTAGCAGTAGTAGACATGGCCGTCACGTATGGGGGGGTAGGGGGGACGGCCCTGTCCCCCAATAATTTTGCTTACTCGGTAAAAAAATAATTCGGTAAAATTGTGGCGCTTTGAACCACGATTTTTCCGACGCCGTTAAAATTCTTTGTTCGGTTCAATAAAGACCACGAAAATGCTAACATGTCAACTACAGAAATTTGAACTTGGTCGGTAAACGCAGCAGTTTTACCGACTCCGGCCATGGTTTTATAGATGGTGTGCCACAACTTTCCATTTGATTAAGTAAACAGCATTAAAATAGTGGCATGATATGTACCGAATTCTAAATCTCGGTTGGTAAAGGCAGCGGGTTTACCGACTCGTACAGTGATTTTACGTATTGTATTCGAAACGGACACTATGCTAATTATTGACAAAAAATAGTCAGTAAAAATGACCAGACAGTCGGTAAAATCTCTTGCTCCCCCCCCCCCCAGTATTTTGAATAGTAACAGCACTGGTAGTAGCAATGCTGGGCTAACAACTTTTCCTCTCTTGGATTTTCCTTAATACGTAATATATGACACAGAGTTGTTTTTTTCATCGTTTAAACTAATTACGAGTGTGTCACGGCTGACAAGAAAATTAAATTCCAAACGGAATCTATCAACAAAACGCTCTATTTCTAATTATTGCGAACAGTATCTGGTGGATTCATCAAATGTAATTAAAACCTGGCTGTGATTTCAGTGTTGTTAATTAATTTTAAAGAGGTTAATACTAAGCAAAGAAACTTAAGGCAGAATTAATTATTGAACCTTGGGTTACTAAAATAGGGGCAAGATAATTTCATTTTCTTGTTCATTTGTAATTAGAAATATTATTCAACATCTAAATTCCGAAGAAAAAAAAAATCCTAGAGAGCTCATAGGCCCGCTAACTGGAAACAGAACAAGTGTTCAAGTCTTTGTTGCTGTTCATAACTAATTATTCCAACTAACAATAAACAAGTTATTTAACTCACCGACTGCTCACATGAATATATATACACACACACACACACACATATATATATATATATATATATATATATATATATATATATATATATATATATATATATATATATATATATATATATATATATATATATATATATATATATATATATATATATATATATATATATATATATATATATATATATATATATATATATATATATATATATATATATATATATATATATATATATAAAGAAGGCTTTGAGGGCGTCAGTCTTACTCGGGTTTGCGGTAATTTCTATTTGTTTCAAATTTAAATTGCTTGTTCATTGCAATTCCTATTCGTTTTGTGTCTCGTCTATTCATTGACAGTGACTTCTATTTGTTTTAAGCTTAAAATATTACTTGACTTTCTTTAATGTAGCTCTTTACTTTTTTTTGGAAAAAAACTTATTTTTTGAAAAGTTTTTTTTCAATTAATCAAAATGTAAGAAAAATAGACATTTCAACGCTGGACAAAAAATATAAATGGATTTTTATTGTTTTATATTCTGCTGCATAGGTATTAGATTGTGATTTATTTTCGCTTATAAATTTGAAATATTATATGACTTTCCTTCTACTTATCTTTGGTTTAATTTAGCTCTTTATTTCTTTTTAAAAAACTTATTTTTTGGAAGTTATTTTTCAGTTAATCTAAAACTAAGAAAGATAGAACCTCGAATAGGAAATATAAAAAGATCTTGTATTCTTCTATATTCCGCTGCGTAGTTTTAATTAGATACCTGAATAGATAGGCCTATAAACTGAATGTCAACTCCCATGGAGATACTTTTTTATCGGGCTGCGGAAATCCGGTTACGAGGCGGGTATTTATTCCTCTTAACTCCTCCAAGCTTAAAGCTTGGAAAGGATGAATTTGGGCACAAGCTTCATTTTACTACTATTGCAGCTACTTTTACTACTATTGCAAGAAAAAAGGACAAAAAAGAAAAAGTTTTTAGTAATATTAAAAACTTTAAAATGTTCTGAAAACAGAATGAGATATTGACCGACTTTCTGAAGCAAGTGATTCAGTTTGTGAGTAAAACAGGTTTCTCACTTTATAGGGTACGGCGTAAATCTTATTTTTAAATAAAATTAAATATGACAACCAGGGCTGTATCCAGGATTTTTCTTTTTCTTTGGGGGGGGGAGGGTCAGAGAAGGAATATTTCAGGGGGTTACAGAAAAATCCCTAAAAAACGCATAACAAATTTGTTTATATTCATTTTTGTTGCGTTTATTAAGAGTCGGACAATTTTTTTTTTTTGGGGGGGGGGGGGTTAAATATCTTAAACCTCCCCTGGATAAGGCAGCAAACGCATTTTGAATTGCTGCACTCGAAACTAAATTTCCTCAATTTTAGAATATGATGGCAACTGGAAGCTGTTACATTACTACTCAAAAGATTTCTTTGCAAGTGTATTGCCCATTCCAATAGTTGAAGAAGGGGCTGTTAGAGTTTACATCTCGTCTGATCTTATGGAACCGGTCAATGTTGGCGTTCAATTGGTTGTTCAACGGTATGATTCGTTAGAAGATGGAGGAAGCTATAGCTTGGAATTCCTCATGGCATGTTTAGTTTTCATAATAATTACTGTCGTTTTTCTGAGTATAAAATAAGAAAACAAACAGTTTTTTCAACCGAAATTAAGGAGCAACATCATGAATCAAAACGAACAGAAATTATTCGGTTTATGAAGGAGCTGCCCTCCTCCTCGATACCTTGCTCTTCAGAGTAAAGTTTATTAGTACTTATAGAAAAACTTCTTATTCTAATTCAACGATCCTTGTGTTTCAGGAGTTGTTCTTAAAAAATTTGGACAAGCAGTCAATCTTTAGCGTATAGAGCAAGGTATTGAGAATAGGGGCAACCCTCTCGTATACAGAATAATTTCTGTTCGTTTTGAGTTTGAAAATTGTTCCTTACTTTCAGTTGAAAAAACCTGTTTTCTTTTGCAATTCTTTTGATAAATCTATTGATATTAAAATTGAGCTTTTTAGAGTTTCGGTTACTATTGAGCCGAGTTGGTCCTTATAGTTCTTTGCCACGAACTGTCTGATTGTGCTTCTTTCTATTTTAGTTTTATGGGATGTTTTAATTCATATCCAAATCCAAATCAAATTTAGAATTGCTTCGTTTATGTGCCAAATCAGGACTTAGCTTCTTTTTTGTGCAGCAAGTATGGGATACTTTGTTTTTTTTTCTCGATATACATCACAATCAATGACATTGTCATCCCCTCGATATTTTCAAAATTGTGCACCTCATTATCACCCCGCCTCCTTCCACACACACATTCTCTCTCCCTACCATCATCATTACCAATTTTTTGTTTTGTTTATAGTTTTGTAGATATTTGAAGGCATTGGCTGGATACACACTCTAATGACTAAGCCATAATATTGTTACCTTTATCAATAAAACAAAACTGCGCTTTATCACGCCACCAACATCCCCCGCATACGAGCTGGGTCATGTTCTAAATTCTGGTACTATTTTTAAGATTGGCTAATCCTTTTAAAAATTGAAGAGTGATATTATTATTATTTTTTTTTGTTTGGAAAGTTGAAAGAATGGAGCATCACTCTCCATATCTGTTTGATAAATTTGATTGAATACATAACGACGCAGTACTAGGGGAAAAGCCTGGGAACTAACAGCTCCGTACTTAAGAATATAGGCTTTTCAAACCATCCCCTCATCGTTGCTTCTCTATTGAAAATTATGGCGTTTTGATCAACGGAATCCAAATTGTAAATCTTACATTACTTTTTTTGCTTTTTGGATGAAAATTTCCAGAAAAAACTTCTTTCCTAAAAATGGGGATCGTTAAATAGAAAAAAAAATTAAAAAATCTCTAAAATGTCTCGTAACTTTCTGGAAAAAAATTAGTTTTTTCCCAGTTATTTGGCTGCCGAGTTCCTTGAGCTTGCTGTGGGGGGGGGGGGGGGGTTCAGCAGGGCTTCCACTATTCTCGAATTTTCGGGGATAATGAATTAAAATCAATATTTTGCAGTAGGTATCAAGACATTGCTAATTGTAGAAAAAGCAAAGACAGACAGTCCTAGTGATTGAGAGGCAAATCTGAGATAAACCCTTTTTAGGATTGTACAAAAATGATGTCATTTCATTTGTTAATAGATAAGTCTATCTATCATCCATCCATAGTTCATGCCATGGATGGAATGATCTATGTTTTGTAATACAAGAAACAAAAAGAAATTGTCTTAACTCTGAAAGTAAAATTAATTGGGATTAGTTGAGTCTATCAGTAAAATGACAAAAAAGAAGATCTTGGGTTTTCTATGAACAGTAAGTTACTTCGATGTGATAGTTCTAAAAATTTATGAAAACTTTTGACATTTTTTAGTCTTCAAGGGACTCCTTCGTAAAACGAATCTTTTTTATTTGAATATTACCTAATTTGTTTTAGCCGGCCTTGAGCTCCGAGCTAGCAGGTGAATGGGTTTTGTCAACCATCCTTCCTGAAAGTGGATGTGCTACTTCCAGTATTCAAGACTTCTCTTGTTTCATTCGGGTTTCACTGACGGGTGTATCAGCACCGACAAATGTTCTTCTTCTTTCAGACCCAAAAGATGCCAAATACAATAAAGCAACCATATCGGTAAGCTTTCGAAGTTTTATTCATTATTTTTATTACGTTGCTTGCATGATACCCCTTTAACCTTTTCAGTCAATAGTTTTATTTCGTTATAAAGGACATTTTTTTAAGATATGATAGTTATAGTATTTTAATGCATAATGTGAGGCTACAGTTTTATGAGGGTCCATTGGGCCCTCTGAAAGTTTATACCATATGAAGAGTTCAGTATTAATGTTGAAGTTTTCATCATTGTTTGCTATTTGTAATTAAAAAACTATCAAAGGTGTATCCAGATTTTATTTGGGTGGGGGGGGTTAAAACGTTTTAAAAAATGTATTTATATGCAATTTTTACATTCTTACGAGTCGAAACAAAATTCAAGGGAAGGGGGGTTCAAACCCTGAACCTTCCCTGGTTACGACCTTAAATACTAGCAAGAAGTCACCTTAGTCTTTCCAGTCTTGGGGACTTTTCAGACATACGCCACTTTTAGTATCTTGCAACATCCTTTTATGCTAAGGCTTTCTCCCATCTGCTTTATGGAGAAGCTAGAGGAAATTTCCCACTAGTGTGAAGATGGAAGTTTTCATAAATCGGCTATTTGTAATTACATTACTTGTCCGAGACTACTATAACCTTTTCAATCCCAATTGACACACGATACTTCTTTTGACACACGACATGTGTAGTATCTTGCGACACTATATTAGGCTGCGGCGTTTGCCCTATTATAAGGAGGACTCAGTATAAAGGTGAAAGCTTTCATAATTGTTTTCTGTAGCATGAGAGTGTTTTAGTTTTTTCAGTCATGTTTTTATTTAATTGTTAACTTTTAATTCGAAATAGGGTACTTCTGCCCTAGTATCAAACATTTTGTTCAAAAGAATCAATACAGGAGAAATATCTTATCTTAAGCTCAAGGCCGTATCCAGGGGGGGGGTTACCCGGTTTGAACCCCCTCCCTCCCCCCCCCCCGAAATTTTTGACCGAGTCGAAAATAAGTCGAAAATCAGTAAAACCTAGGTAAAAATCAGTAAAATTAGTCGAAAACTGAGTCAAAAATTAGTACCCCTCCCCCCCCCGAAAAAAAATCCTGGATCTGCCCTTGCTAGCACAGGGTGATGGGATACCACGGGTGGCTAAGTGTTGATGGGATGGTAAGTTATGTTGTAAAACACATTGTCCAATGCACCAGAAGTGGTGATTGATATGATTAATATGGTACTTATACGGTCTGATTTATTGTCAATAGCCCAACTAGTACAGTGATGTTTACTATTTCTGTTTCAGATACTAAAGTTTTTTTAAGTACCAGAGATTGTAAAAATTAAATGCAGTTGTTTGATTTGATTAACTTGAAACTTCCACAACCACATATGTCTTTAAAATTTAGTACAAATTGGGATCCAAAATTCTAAATGAGAAATACTTTCATATGGAGCTGTGCTGTTTTTGGTTGTGTAAACGCCAAATTGAAAAAAAAGACACATTGGTAAAAAACCATCAAAAATAAATTAAAAATATATGACACCAAACAGCTTCAGAAGATTTAGTTTTCCTTTGAAGGTGTGAATCAATATATTATCAGTGCTTAAACTTTTACGGACGAAACGCATTGTCAAATTTAAGTAATTAGTTTTCATTGTTTATTTTTCTGTTCAACGTGGCAATACTGACGAAAATGTGATGCTGACCTAAAAACATCTCAATTTTAAAAGAAACAAAAGAAAATCACGACTTTAATGTATAAATGGACCTAATGTTGGTCCAGAGGGGCAAACTGATTTTATTTTGCCGTCTTTGGTAATTTAACATAATATTTTAAGAAGAAATTAAAATTTATTCATATGGAAACGATTGCTAGTCTATTCCTTATGCTGATAGTAATTACTTTCAGTTTAATATTAAGCAGAGAATAGTGAAGATCAGTGCTTATACTGCCTAATAATTTTGTTTCATATAAAGTGCAGACTTTCCGACAACTCGTCAAGAGCAGACTTTTTTAAGTATAAACTCAGAACGCTTTGTTGTTTGAAGAAGCACTGGGACAACTATACACAATTTGTTGTTGATTTCTTATTGGTTACTTTATGATTATAAAGCAGTAATCAGCGATACGTAAGTTGTAAAAAAGAAGGCACAGATACAAAGTAAGGAAATTAGGGCTTGAGTTCGTTGGAGTTATTAAAGTATGCATTCAATTTCTGCCATCATTAGGGCTAGAACCTAGATCTAAGCCGCATCCTAGACTGAACATTTTGCAAAAGATAGTCTACATTGCAGAAGGTGTGACTTTTAGTATGTCTATCTAGAACATGTATATTTCGTGTCATGTTTATGTTTGCTGGTAGTATAAAAAAAAAAAAAAAAAAAAAAAAAAAAAATAGAATTTCGACTTCTTTTACTAATTGGAAAAAATAGCATTTACTTAATTTAAAACATATCCCCTCGGGGAACCAACTTATACTTAAAAAAAAATATTCTTGCGACTTTTCATACTTTTTACTTTTGATTTGCTTCTTCTTTCTTTCAGTTTAGAAGAAGCACATATCTAATATTTGTATGTATAATTTTTCCTATGCCGTAAAAAATGCATGTGTGTTAAGTTTATATCAAATGATTAGTAAGATATTTAGATTTTTCACATCTTCAAGAAAAAAAGTAAAATATTTATTTTAACTTCAAAAGCTCTTTGAAGTGTTTTAAAAACTGTGATCAATATGAAACTTGCGGTAGTCTCCACGTCAAGCCAGGTCAAACTCATACAGAGGTTAAACCAGGTGTGTAACTTGAAAAACCCAATGTAGAACTAAGCCTTCTTTTTTCACCATGTACTGTTTAAGTAATTTCTGAGACCACAGGGGCTGAGCATGACAATATGAGAAAATCATATGCATAAAGAAGAAAAGATGAGGATAGTTCCGGTTATAAATAGTTCCAGTTTCAGCCAGTTGAAAAATCTGGTGAACATCCTGGTTATAAAAGTTTACGCCTCCCTTCTCCCATTTTGAATAGATTGGGTTGGATCCTGAAATGTCGTAAGCTCTTGCTTTCCCACTTTTTAGATCTTACTTACCTACTTTTCACTGGCCTACTTACTTACTTTCTAGCTAACCACTACCTTTTAATCAAACTATTCGTGGTAATGAATCTTTAATAAGATATGAGCCAGCTCAAAGGCGACCGAAACTCTAAAAAATGAGATCTTCACGCCAAGAAATATATCAAAAGAATCAGATTGTAAGGTTGATTTCAAATCTACAAGTTTATTCAAGGCTAGTCTTACTCAACAAAAGTTATGCGCCTGAGTAAATTTGGCTGATTTTAGAAAAAAGGGGGAAAGACCTCCTAAAAGTTGTAGAACCTTAATGAAAATCACACCATCATATTCAGCGTATCAGAGAACCCTACTGTAGTGGTTTCAAGCACCTATCTACAAAAATGTGGAATTTTGCATTTTTTGCCGGAAGAAAGATCACGGATGCGTGTTTATTTATTTGTTGTTTTTTTTTCCCAGGGGTGAATGTATCGACCCAGTGGTCCTAGAATATCGTGGGAGGGCTCATTGGAACGGAAATTAAAATTTCTAGTGCCCTTTTTAAGTGACAAAAAATGGAGGTCAACTAGGCCCCCTCCCACGCTCATTTTTTCCCAAAGTCATCCGATCAAAATTTTGAGATAACCATTTCGTTCAGCATTCTTGAAAATATGATAAGTATGTCTTTCAGGATGACTTAAGCCCCCGAAGTCCCCGGGGAGAGGGCTGAAAGTTATGAGCTTTACCCAATGTTAACATATATTATTGGTTATTGGGAAGTGTTCGTGGTATTTAGCCACCAGTGTTATACCGGTAGGCCACAACGCCACTGGCATGGTAATATACGGGTGTCACCACTTATTGGAGGGGAAAGCCCCGGCCCCAAATTATAATGTGATTCCCGCGTCTACCACACCAGTTCTGCAAATATCGGGTTTGGTACTACCCGATTTACAGTATATCCTGTCCCAGGGTATGATAACGCGATCAACTGGTCAAATGGCCACATTCTAAAGCCAAATGTACCCGCTTTGGGTTACGGCTAGAAAATCTCTAACTCTCTCCTTGGAGGTAACAAATCCCCCTGTCAATATAATAATGACGGTATCTCGTAACTCCATTCCTACCCTGCCTGGGTTACGGAAGCTAGTACACAGTTTGTAGAAAATACCTTACTTGTATTCTTCCAAACGGTCACAATAAACACATCTATAAATTACCATTACAGACTCCCTATACGGGGTCTCAACGTAGACTATTTCAAAATTAATAATCTTTACAGCACTGTTCATAGGGGTGGACCTTCGCTTGGCCCAGCCAATCATCTCAATCCCCATTCAAAATCAATTCTACCTTCCCAGCCCTATTATTCAATGACTCCAACCAGGAAGTACAAAAATAGAATTTACTTGAAAGCTTACTTATTGCAACACAACTATAGCTTAGCAACGAGACTTTTAAATTGTCATTGCAAATTATACTATTGGCAAATCTAAACAAATGTAATTAGAACGAAAATAGGTCATTTATCTGAAATGAAAAGAAACAGGGGGAACCCCAACAGGAAGTATACAGACGTTTTCAGGGGGTATTTTTTCTGGTAGGGGGTGGGGGGGGGTCGGGGGATATATGGGAGGATCTTTCCATGAAGGAATTTTTCATGGGGAAGGGACATTTCCATGAAGGGGGTGCCGGATTTCCCAGCATTATTTAGAAAAACGATAAGAGACTAAATAAAAACAAAACAACAAGTTTTTCAACTGAAAGTAAGGAGCAACATCAAAACGTAAAACGAACAGAAAGTATTACGTATTTGATTGGCTTCAATCCCTATTCAATACTGCGCTCTTTAAGCCAAAGATTTTTTAGTACTTTCATAAGAGCTAATTATTGTAATTAACGGCCTTTGTGATTAAGGTGTCATTTCTAAAGAATTGGAATAAAATTCGAACTTTAGCTTAAAGAGCAAGGTATTGACTAGGGGGCGAACCCCCTAATATACGTATTAAAAATCTATGAATATAGAAGTTCGTTACGTTATTTAATTCGTAAATTACCTATATTTATCACTAATAAAAAAGTTCGTAAATAAAATTAAAGAAGTTTCGAGAAAACCATTTAACCAAATAACACTAAAATTAATATGCAAATTTTTTTTTTATTATTCATGTACGGTGAGCCAATATCAAACCTGAATTAATTCAAAAACATAAAAAAATGAAATAAAAAAACAGGTTTTTTTTAACTGAAAGTAAGGAACGACGTTAAAACTTAAAAAGTATAGAAATTGTTCTGTATATTAAGGGGGCTGTCCCCTCCTCAACGCCACGCTCATTAAGCTAAAGTTTTACTTTCTCACAACTCTTTTTTTTAAACAATAAAAAACTTTAGCGTAAAGATCGAGGCGTTGAGGAGGGGACAGCCCCTTTCATATAAGGAATAATTTCTGTTCGTTTTTTGTTTTAACGTCGTTCCTTACTTTCAGTTAAAAAAAACCTGTTTTTTTTTATTAAATTTACACCAGGGTCGACTGAGATCTGAAAACATGTTTTGGTAGATACCGTGATCAACAGAATTGGGGATCCTCTCCGTCCAAGGAGGTTGGACGGAGAGGATCCCATCCAAGGAGGTGCACCTCCTTGTCCGGATTGCACCTCCCGTCCAAGGAGGTGCAAACTTTTAAAAGGCACACGCAGGACATTTGGATTTGGTTCTCAACAAGTTCAGTTTAGATTTGACATCCTCCCACCTTTTGTTGATGCTATGATAAAATTAATTTAGGGAACCCCACACCCTCTTTTACTCCCTACAAGGCTAGACTTGGTTTTGGTCCTCAAAAATGATCAATACCATCTTTCCTTTAAATTTGTTCAACCCATTTGGGTCTTTACATATTTGCTAATTTTATCTTAGTTGTGTAAATTAGAAAAAGGAGGAGCTGCTAATGTAAAGCCTATAAAAGACATCCGAGTTTGTCGCATTTTTAAATCGAGCCAATCTTATTCTAGTTAAAGGGTTGAAACTGGGGTTTTGCTATTCAAATTAATTATGTGTTAATTTAGTAACATATAAATTATTAAACTATTAATTAAGATATACAAAATACAATGCAAGTTATGAATTATTTCGCATGTTTAAATCTCTAAATGTGTAAAATGATAGATAGTTCTTTACAAAAATATATATAAAAAAGTCCAATCTGACCGATACTTTGAGAGTAACTATCAATAGAGAGTAACAAACCTCAATAAACTAATAATTAGATGAAATACCAGAATGAGAAGCGAACAAGTAATTATCTGACCGATACTTTGAGAGTAACTATCAATAGAGAGTAACAAACCTCAATAAATTAATAATTAGATGAAATACCAGAATGAGAAGCGAACAAGTAATTATCTGACCGATATTTTGAGAGTAACTATCAATAGAGTGTAACAAACCTCAATAAATTAATAATTAGATGAAATACCAGAATGAGAAGCTAACAAGTAATTATCTGACCGATACTTTGAGAGTAACTATCAATAGAGAGTAACAAACCTCAATAAACTAATAATTAGATGAAATACCAGAATGAGAAGCGAACAAGTAATTATCTGACCAATACTTTGAGAGCAACTATCAATACAGAGTAACAAAACTAAATAAATTAATAATTAGATGAAATACCAGAATGAGAAGTGAACACGTAATTATCTGACCAATACTTTGAGAGTAACTATCAATACAGAGTAAGAAACCTCAATAAATTAATAATTAGATGAAATACCAGAATGAGAAGCGAACAAGTAATTATCTGACCAATACTTTGAGAGTAACTATCAATAGAGAGTAACAAACATCAATAAATTAATAATTAGATGAAATACCCGAATGAGAATCGAACAAGTAATTATCTGACGGATACTTTGAGAGTAACTATCAATAGAGAGTAAAAAACCTCAATAAAATAATAATTAGATGAAATACCCTAATGAGAAGCTAAAAAGTAATTATCTGACCGATACTTTGAGTGTATCTATCAATAGATAGTAAGAAAACTCAATAAATTAATAATTAGATTAAATACCCGAATGAGAAGTTAACAAGTAATTATCTGACCAATACTTTGAGTTAAACTATCAATAGAGAGTAAGAAACCTCAATAAACTAATAATTAGATGAAATATCAGAATGAGAAGTGAACAAGTAATTATCTGACCGATATTTTGAGATTAACTATCAATAGATTGTAAAAATACTATATAAATTAATACTTATATTAAAGACCCTAATGAGAAGCGAACAAGTTATTATCTTAACGATATTTTTAGTTTAAAAATAAATACATTTTAAGAAAAATATATAAATGAATAATTATATTTTATACACTAAGTAAACTCTAACACGTAATTATCTGACCGAGACTTTTAGTGAAAATATCAATATAATTTAAGAATCCTCAATAAACTAATAAATATATTAAATACCAGACTGAAACGTGAACAAGTAATTATCTGACCGATACTATGAGAGAAAGTATCAATAGAGAGTAACAATCCTCAATAAATTAATAATTAGATGAAATACCAGAATGAGAAGCGAACAAGTAATTATATGACCGATACTTTGAGAGTAACTATCAATACAGAGTAAGAAACCTCAATAAATTAATAATTAGATGAAATACCAGAATGAGAAGCGAACAAGTAATTATCTGACCGATACTTTGAGAGTAACTATCAATAGAGAGTAACAAACCTCAATAAACTAATAATCAGATTAAATACCAGAATGAGAAGCGAACAAGTAATTATATGAGCACAGAGCAAAAGTAAGAGTTTTTGATCATACATTATGCTGTTTTTACTTTTAAGATTAATTAATGATGCTCCTGTTCTCGGTTAAGTTCTTTATCTGAGAATATTGTTACAACACAATACGCCAAAATTGTTTCCGCCACGCCAAAATGTTGTGCACCACGGTACGCCAAAGACTTTGATGCCATCTTAACTATAGTGTTGCTTTGTCCAAATTTTCTCTCCTGTCTGTTTTATTGACTTGACTACATTTCCTCTGAATGATTCACTTCTCGAATTTTTTGTTCAAAAGAATTATATCTATTTTCCATCATTTGTTTTTACGCGTCATTAAGATATCCCATGTGAAACTGAAAGATTTATAACTGATAGTTTCTGTTAAATACAATTTTTAGCTTGTTTAAAATTGTAACCGTTTTATTTCTTCTTGGAATTAAATTTAAACAAAACATTTTTTTTCAACTGAGAGTAAGGAGCAACATTAAAACTCAAAACAAATAGTAATTATTCCGTAAATGTGGGGGGGGGGGGTGCCCCCTCTTCAACCCTTTGCTCATCACGCTAAAGTGTTTTTTAGTATTTTAAAAAGACTTCGTATCCTAAGTAAACGACCCTTATGTTTCAGGATCTGTTCTTAAGGAATTGGGAAATAAAAGTCAAATATTAGCGTAAAGAGTAAGGTATTTAGAAGGGGGCAGCTGACAGTAAAAATAAAACGATCAAAACAATAACATTTAAATCTACTATTTTTAGTAATAGGGTGGATGGATAAGTCTGTTTGCAACTTGTTCACGTTATGCAATGGTAAAATCAACTTTTTTTTATTATAAAATTAAATTAATAGTTATTTGATCAATTTTTAATAAAGAATTATATTAATAATATTATCAAATAATACAAATAGATTCATTATCAAAAATAACATTCTTAATTTTTAATAGTTAATCAATTATTTTTTATAATACAAAATTAAAATTAAATAAAATTAACAAAGGATACTCCTGTTTCAGGTAACTTCTGTATCTGAGAGTATTGTTGTACCAGAAGGCTACGCCAAAGGCTTTGATATCATATTAACTACCGATAGTGTGGCCCTCTTCGTGAATTTGGAGCTTAGTTTGACCCTGGGACATTTCTCTGAAAATGGATTCCACATGTACAACTCTCATAAGGCTGTTCAATTTTGGTCAACCAAAGATATTACTGTTGATGATTTGCTAGATGAACTTACCATTATTTCTTTATCAGATATAGTTTAGAGACGGGATAAATAGACGAGTTTATTAAGTCCAATGGTCACTACTACAAGATTTCACTATAACAAGAGAAAGGTTGAGATAATAATAAGAGAAAGGTTGAGATGTCTAGGGCACGTACAACGGATGAAGAATAAAAGATTGCCAAAGATCTTCCCTATTGGCCAACCATCTAGAGCTAAACAAAAATCAGGGTTCATCTACTTGCTTTGAATAGATTGAGATGGAGGAGAAGCGTACGAGCTGTGATGACCTTAGGCAGCTTGGTGATGCGGTGAGTTGTGAGAATTAGTGAATGTGGTAATTCAGTAGAAACAATAACAATCTTACCTGTGCGTGTGCTGTTGTTGCTCTGCTGCTAACACTTTTTTTCCTTATACTTATTTGGTGCAGAAGGCGCGAGATACGTGGTTTCTACTTGACAGCCCTCTATGTTAATTCAAGATGCGGTGTTGTATAAATATTTATGTTTACATTCACCACGATGCTTTAGATATTTAATAATATTAAAACTTTCAACATTTTGGTAGAATATTAGAACGAAAAATGAATAAAGTGAAAAAAGTCTAAAAACCGAACAAATTTTAAGATTTGAAGAGAACATGACATGTTTCGGGCAAAACACTTCTTTGTAGGCATACTCTCGTCTGGAAAAAACTTTTTCCGGGGCTATTGTAGTTATCTTTTACAGCATTCCAGTATCAACAGAAGTTCTTTATATTTCTCAATAGATTTGACCGAATCTTGCCATGCAACGAATATAAAGCGGAGGTGACCTCACTAGCTCCCTTTTCTGACTGTCCCTCGTGCCACAAAAATTCGGTGATTTCTCTCCATCTTTTGACACATGCACTGTCAAATCATTCGTCCAGAACTGACGCTTATAACAAAAAATTGACTGACGCTTGAAAAAAAGAGCCCAAGAAGACTAATTTTGCCTTAACATTCGCGGCTGGAAGGCATTGCTGCATGTCAAATGTCCATGGTTCCAAAGTTCCTCCGGGTTTCAGTGCTTTTTCTATGTCTTCCTTTTTTCTGTCATAAGTAATTTTGAAGAGACTTTTGTGCTGGTTTTTGAAGGATCCCAGGATTTCCAGGATCAAGATATGCCTGAATTTTCATTTTTAAGCTTTCGCATATTCCACATGAATCTTTAGCTGGAGGTCTGAATCCAAGATTGAAGTTTTTGTAAAACACTTTCTTCTACTGAGTAATGGATAAAATTTTTCTGCTCTCTTCTTCACTGTTTGCCTTGTACACGTCAAACGTTTTCGCAATAATCAAACTTGTAGAAAGACATTTCTGGAGATATGGGCCCTCGAATAATGGGACACAAAAGCTGGAAAACAGCTATTGTGGTCATTGATAAATTCCAAATCAATCTCATTAGATACATTGTGAGCTTGTCTCTCCGAGGTTAAATGGGGTGTCTGAACTACATCAAGCTCGGTTATTTTTCAAACCATTCCTCTCAGATATTTTAATGTAATTCCAAAGGTCGCAATAAAACAGGTTTTGCACACAGTCTCTGTTTCCCCAGCCCATTCTTGAAAAAACTGGCTCGTCACTAGGGAAACTTGAACTTAGGTGCTTTTGGCAAAATGCTTTTTCACGTATTTGGACTCACACCCTTTTGGCAAAATTTGTAAATCGGTCTAAATTGGAGATAAGCCCGTTTTCAATAGACGAATTGATGGACCTTTTCGAGCTGCTTCCAAACATATGTTTAACTCCTTTTCGGAAAAATGTGGACTTAGGCCCTTTTTGCAAAACGTTACGGAATTATTCTGAAAATAAACAGTATTCTCGACAATCCCACTTCTTGGTAAAAATTTTCAAAAAAAATCTCTGACAAATTCTCCTGAGAGGCGCATGTTAATACGAACATGGAAAGGCTTATTATTTATTTTTGTGCGTCTTTTTAAACTACAAAAACCAGGGATGCAAAATTATCTTCGGTGGTTCTTATAGTTAGCCAGGCAGTACCTCAGCTTACTGAAAATGTAGTAATTGTAATAATTGAAATCGGATGACAATTTGAAAATTCTGAGAATGTTAGTATTCATCAAAGTTTTATTGACAAATCGAAATTTTAAAGCCAAATCTAATGGCAGATTCCAGTATTCTTTTGCAAAAATAACTACAATAGCCCTGGAAAAAGTTTTTTCCAGACGAGAGTATGCCTACAAAGAAGTGTTTTGTCCGAAAAATGTCATGTTCTCTTCAAATCTTAAAATTTGTTTGGTTTTTAGATTTTTTTCAGTTTATTCACTTTTCGTTCTCTTATTCTACCAAAATGTTGAAAGTTCTAATATTATTAAATATCTAAAGCATCGTGGTGAATGTAAACATTCATATTTATATAACACCGTATCTTGAATTAACATAGAGGGCTGTCAAGTAAAAACCACGTATCTCGCGCCTTCTCCACCCCAAATAAGTATGAGGAAAAAAAGTGCTAGCAGTAAAGCAACAACAGCACAAGCACAGGTAGGATTGTTATTGTTCGTACTGAATTACTACATTTACTAATTCTAACAACTCACCCCATCACCAAGCTGCCTAAGGTCATCACAGCTCGTACGCTTCTCCTCCATCTCAATCTATTCAAAGGAAATAGATGAACCCTGCTTTTTGTTTAGCCCTAGAAGGTTGGCCAATAAGGACGATCTTTGGCAATCTTTTATTCTTTATCCGTTGTACGTGCCCTAGCCATCTCAACCCTTTTCTTATTATTATCTCAACCTTTCTCTTGTTATAGCCCTAGAAAGTGGGATTGAAGCACGTTTTTGTACATCTTAACCTTTCTCTTATTATAGCTTTAGAAAGCGGGATTGAACCACATTTTTGTACATCTCAACCTTTTTCTTATTGTAGCCCTAGAAAGCGGGATTGAACCACATTTTTGTACAAATTACTGTTTGAATTACAATCAGTCAGTTTGGCATCCAAAACAAACCGTAGGCAATTTTTCAGGAAAACATTAAGCAAATCCCCCTTCTTCCGAGCGCCCATGATTCAGAACCATACTTAACCACTGCCATTACTGTAGCTTCCAATTTGGTTCGCAGACTTATCTTCTCATTCTTCCAAACATTTTTCAACTGTGAAAAAACACCCTGGGTCTTGGCTATTCTACTTTTAATATCTCACCCATATTCTCTCCCAATAATACTACCTTCGTAAGGGAAGCTGTCCACTTGATTGATCTTTTCGTTACCCAGCTTCACCTTTTCATCTTCACTTATTCCTAGCTTTAGCTACTTAGTCGTCTTAATATTAATTTTCAAACCTATTCTAGTACCCTGAACCCGCAAAACCTCTATAAGTTCATTCATTTTGCTCACACTTTCATCTAGGACTTAAATCATACGCATGATGAAGGTTTCACTTCCTCATTTGATTCAGTGTTCTCCCATTACCTTTGCTGTGCTCCTAAAGACAAAGTCCATGAAAATTATCCACATAGATGGGGATAGAACGCAACCTTGATTAACTCCTGATTTAATACGAATTCAGCTACTAACCTCATTTCCTACCTTAGCCTCAGCAGTGTTATTCTCGTAAATAGCACTAATCACTTTAATATACTTCTCTGGTGCACCATACAAGGATAAGACCAAAGAGTATGGGTAACTGATAATGTATAACAATATACGATATAAGGTACCAATACTCGTTGGTTAAGACCCTCGCTAAAGCTTTTCTATTTGATAAAACAAAAAAAAAACGCTTCCTTATAATCTATAAATCTGAAGACTAAAGGTGTTTGATGGCTGGGGCACTCTTTTAACTTTTTTAACACTTTTTGTTCAGATAATTTTTAATCTAAGAGTGAAAATTTAGTTAGCAAATCCTCTATCCTTCTAAAAACCAAACTATTATTCCCTTAAAACTGTCTACAAAATCGCTAAGTCTAAAAAGTATCATCATACTAAGTAATTTGCTACCGACAGAAACCAGGCTAATGCCTCTATAATTACCACATTTATTCATATCACTTTTCTTATACAGGGGTTTAATTAAGGTTTTCTAAAATCGCCAAGTACTTCCCATAACCACCATATTTTAAAAACTTACTTACCACACTATCAGCACCTGCGGCCTTATTATTCGGTTAATCCTTTTAGTACCGTCACTAACTACTCCTCACAAAATAAATCTTCCCTCACATTCAAGGTGTCACAAACTTTTTCATTCTGCTCTATATCTTTTCTTGTAACTCTCTTTCAGTTTAGGACATTCTCAAAATGTTCTACCCATCTCTGTTTAGCTCTTTCCTTATCGTGAATTGTAGCCTCGTTCCTGTCTTTAACTTAGACAAGTCCTGATTTACTACTCCCTCTCAATTTATTAACAGCCAGTACAATATTTTACTATTATGCCCTCTAGCTTCATCTTCCAGATCTCCGGCAATTATATCCATGACCCCCACTTCACACTTCCGTAATTCATGTTTTAATGCTTTCTCCACTTCCTTTATGTTACTCTTATTTTCATAGGAACTATCACTCTAATAGTTCTTGTAAAAACCCCCCTCCTCTCTACTAAACATAAAGCATTTTCACTAATATTCCTAGCTGCGTTCCAAACTTTCTTCCCTAATACCTTCTTCCTAACGTTCTTAGTTTTCTTCAGCGACTTCACAAATTATTTCACTAAAATTATTCCATCCAACTTCTAAAATGCCAAATTTTAAACTCTGTAGTTTAGTATTCAACTGTTCCTGAAAAGTGTCTCAGATTCTGATCCTGGAGTTTATCAAAGTCATAGCTCCCCGGAAGGTAATTACCCTTCGTAAATTTCATCTCTAAATTAACCCTAGACGCTACAAGACGGCGGTCTTTACTTTTGACACCAGTAACAGTATTCCTATATACCCTAATATCTTCTTTTGATCCTGCCAGTTATCGGCTTACAATAACATAGTCAATAAGTTTAGGTTTATTACAATCATGTAATTTTCAGGTGAGTTTATGGTCTATTTTATGACCAAATACTGTATTGGTTATAACTAGATTGTCACACCTACAAAATTGCAACATTCTGTAGCCATTACTGTTTTCTTTTCCTACATAAAATTTACGTAGCTTGTGACCCCATCTATCCCTATTTCTACCGATCTGGAAGTTAAAATCTCCTAATAAAAACACCCTATTTTTTAATGGGACCCTCTCTATATACTTCTGTAACTGTAAAATAAAATCCATCTGAGTCACTGGTATCTCCGTTGGTCAGTTCTACAGGGACATATACTACTATAACTGATACCCTGCAATTCTTAGTCTTAAAATGAGTGACTAACATCCTATTATTAATACATTCCCAAGCTAAACAAGCTTTAGCGGCTTCCTTATTTGTCATGATCTTGACTCCCTGTCTGTGTACCCCATCCTTCCTGCCTGAGTAAATAAATTCTATACCACCTAATTTCATATTTTCTACCTCTGGGAAATGAGTTTCTGAAACTCCTATGAAGTCCAGTTCGAAGCGTCTGAATTCGTCAGTGAAAATGTCGATAAAAATTCCAAGTTGCAACAATGTAACTTTCCAAGTTGCATTGTTTAAACCATTGAAATTATTTTGGCCTCAGCAATAACAATGGTCCCAAACAATGGTCCCTACAAAGAAGCGCGTAAGCTGGCTTAGAACCGGACAGCAAGAAATCCATGGAATCCTCCAGTTGAATAAAGACTTTGTGCAATCCTGGACCCATCTTGGTCACAACAGGGTTTATTGAACTTGGCGATGATCTTCTATAAGAGTCGAATACGGCACTGACAATCGCAAGCCTGTTACCTCCGACTCACTGTATTCATGCCTACAAATATTATGTAACTACAGGGAGGCAACCCGAAGTAGAAAAATTAGCTAAAAAGAGGTGTTTCAGCCCAAAAACGCCCTCCAAAACTGACCAAACTCAGAAAAAAATTATCCATTAATCAGAACCCAGTGCAAATACTGTGTCGTTTACAAGGCTATAGTTTCCTCGAGGGGTCCCAATCTTCAAGATAACCCTACAACGCGTTAGCCATCACCTTGCTCGGCGTGAAGCTTTTACACCCTTCACATCGTTGAGGTGAACTGACGGTTTTCCTATGCTACCTAGGGACGGTAAAGTGCTAAAGCTAATTGACACATTGTTAGATAAGCGTGTTGATTACAGAGTGACAAACGGGGTGAAAAATTGGAAGGGGTTTCTGCTGGCACCTCACAGGGTGGTCAATGTGGTAAATGGGGGTGAGGAGTCTATACTGGCATCTCTTTTACAATGCACCACGCACACATGAAAGCTCAATGTAGAATAGAGTAGAATAGAATATATTTATTCGCTACAATAGCTGGTGCTAACATGAGCATGTCATGACACAAAAAAGAAGACCCAAAACAAGGATCCAAAACCAACCAATCCAAAAGAAAACAAGTAACACTAAAAAATTACAGTAGCAAGTGCTGCTTCAAGGTCAATAAATTAAAATGAGTGATAAATAAAATTAATATAAGTCAAGAGTCAGTTTTCACGGTGAAAATAGAGACCATTTATACAAAATATATTAGAATATTAAAAATGTAAATGGTTGGTACATTCAAAAACAATCACAGACAAACACCTGAAATAAACTACATCCAATGTCATATCCAGTGTTTGCTAGAATTTTGAACTGTGACAACTTCTCAGGAAGGGGGAAGGGGGGGAGGTTTACTCAAAAGTAAAGGGGGGAGCATATGGAAAATTGTATTTTACTTAAATTATCTAATCTTTTTTCTTCAGCATCCTTGACACCAAGAAGAAAGAAGTCTTATTAACTAAGATGCGGCTAAAAATTTGGATAGAGACTGACAGCAGCTCTGAGGACTTGAGTCACAATTCTTCAGGGTCCGATTATATTCCCAGTATGGTAACTCTAAACCAAAATCTAAGGTTGTTCAGTCCGTTTTGAACCACTTACCTTAGTAGCCAGATTTGGAATTGCCTAAAGTACCAGAAATGAAGCCTTTGACTCAGAGAGTTAACTATGGTTTCATTAACCAGTTTCAGAGTTAACTATGAAAGCAGAAACAATAAGACTGTAAATAGGTAGACATTTTATGCCCCATGACATAGGAAACAAGAAGAAAGTTTGTCTGAAATTCTTTTGTCCAATCCTAGATCATGGCGAGTTTGCTGTAAGAAATACAACTATGACCAGTGATCTGGGATTTTCTCAAAAAAAGGATAAGAAATCAGAATCTTCCAATAATATTCCCAGGGATGTCTAAAAGCATCCAAGAAACTGAATAAAAGACTTACCTACTATGGAATCTCATTAATTCTTTTTTTCTAAAACCAAAAAATAAACATAATGTAGCGCCGAGTTAATGGATGACTTCTCCAAACTGCAAGGAAAAATCTAGCTCCATATATTGTCGAGATACTGACGTTTAAAGGCATTTAGACTTAAAGGCAGCTCAAAATACCATTATCTGATCGGCCGTGTAAAATACAAACAAACGTAACAATCCGTGAGTAAAACGGAGGTCAGTAAAGTTCACAAGAAACTCACAAGTTGTAAAATTCCACACCGGTTTTGCAAAATAGATGAAAGGTAGGCTAAACTTGGCCGCCAGAAGCAAGTACTAAAAGGCAGCTTACGGTGCAGAAATCCCTGTTGTTGCCCTTGGCAAGAAGAAGGTGAGTCCATAGTCATTCCATTGTGAATACAAAAGTTTGATAACTTCGAAGGGTATGAAAGAGCCTCTTTTTGAGACTGATGAAGACGAAGAAGCGGGAAAAAATGAAGAAGAGTCTGAATGAAGAAAAAATGAATGAAGAGTCTTCGAAGATAACTTCGAAGGTTATGAAAGAGCCTCTTTTTGAGACTGATGAAGACGAAGAAGCGGGAAAAAATGAAGAAGAGTCTGAAGAAAAGCCAATGGCTGAGTGATTTACAATCTGTGCTTTTTGTATTCGTGCTTTGGATAAAAGTAGTTTAGCTGAGCCAAATGTTTTCCCGAGATATGTGCTTTCCGCTTGACACTGTCATAAAGCTATTAGGGATTTTTCAAGTGGAAAGCAAGTATTGGCTTTTGTGTGAGAATTGCTTTAGTAGAGTTGTTAAGATTCTTCTTACGAGAACCGCTATAAAAAGATTTGCTATCTATTGTGAAGGTTTCAACAGCGCAACTACTGAAGAGAAAAAGTTAATACGTTTTTTTTCACGTCTTGAGAAATTCTGAAAAAGGTAGATACGAGGTTTCCACGTGACACGGACTGTACATGAAACTCGTATATTTTACCATGTCTAACACAGGATTAGTTTTAAATTGCATAATAAATAAAATTGCTATTCTATCTCTTAAATGACCAATCAACTTGTGAATGTGTCTCCGAGGAATTTGGCACGAGAAACTCTAAACTTTTGAATCTAGTTCAAATCAAACGGCCAGTGATAAAATGGCGCAGCTATTAGTGCCTTTATTTTGTATTATTCTTATAAATATTTCACCACAAGCTGCTGTTACAAATGATGACATCGTCACCGTTCTGGATTTCAAGGATGGGGTGAAAGAAAAATACTACAAAATATCAGGCTTGAAAGACCACGTAGCAATCCTTAAAGAGGACTTAGATGAACTAAATTGGAGGTTTTTGAATCAACAAAATCGTAAGTATTAAGTTTGAAATTCCAGTTATTCTGGTCTGACTTGTACCCAGGGAACGGCCCTCAATTCCTGCTTCAATTTTTTTTAGAATTTCGTTGGAATTTCATATAATTCATGTGCTTTTCTTCTTTAATGAGATTGACCCCCCTCCTTTCTTACCTTCTCCAATCTAGTCCATAATTAGCCCATGGTCTTGATATAGTTTTATGTCATTCTACCAATCATCTTTATACAAAAAAATCTAAATTACAGTTTAATGCCCTTAAATCATAATGATACTATGAAAAAAATTGACTTGGTCTACCAAAATGATACGCAAAATATGTCAAAAATAAGTACAGAACAAGGCCGTCTCCAGGGGGGTTAGGGGGTTTGAACCCCTCCTTCCCCCTCAAAATGTTTGTCTAACTCGTAAATAGGTAACAAAATTGAATAGAAACAAATTTTTCACGTGTTTTTTAAGTTTCTATTTTGTACCCCCCCCCCCGAAAAAAAATCCTGTTTTACTACTCTCCCCCCTAAAACCGGAAAAATCCTGGATGCGATCCTGGTGCGCAATACTTTTTAATGTTGAATATTGTTTAAGAAGGTTTGTTTTTGGATAGAGGCTAGTAATACACATTTATACGAGATATTTAAAAAAGGAAACCTCCCTCCCCAGAAAAGGGCTTTAAACGTTATTTTCCTCTGAAGAGCTTGGAACTGATCCGTATGAGTTCCTTGTTCAAGAGAGTCCTCGTGGGGAAAAATTAAGCATGGGTATCCAAAAACTTGGACCAGAAAACATTTTCTCGATTGGCGTGACACTCAAATTCAAAAGTTCTTGGATCAGTTGGCCCGGAAAGGGACCAAAAACTTGTATTCCTTGATTAATTTGAAAGTTGTGCTGCGCTTAATGAGACCATAAAAGAGAAAGCAAATCTCTTCTTTTGAAGTATATTTGGAAAATCGAAAAATTATTTCCCAATCAGCTTTTGAAATTATATGTAGACTGAGCAAAGATAATTTTAATGAGAATGAAATTTTGAAAAATTTAGGTCGTTTTGATTAATAAAGCCAAATATCAGGCGCATTTTTTTTTTTTTGTTGTTCTTCGTATATAGTCTGTCATCGAACATAGTATATCAAGTATACACTTAAATGTCAATTGTTCTTGAAACACTTAGAATAGTTTTGATTATATGAAAGTTATAGAAATCTCAATCGGTGCAAAAATAGCTCTGATTATAGGTGTTGTTTTTTTCGGTGGGCCAGGGCTCATAAAGTTTTGAATTTTGTTGATCATCACACTCCAAAAGACTAAAGAGATTCGTGGAAAGCGAAAATGCTGTGAAATTGTGCGAAAATTTGCGAAAGTTCTGCACCCTTGTACAGAAAAAATGAATAATTTCTTTCTGGATCAATTCATGACGCCTAAAAATAGAGCTACATTTTGCTTAGTCTCTGAAAGGCTTGAAACATAAAGGGTATGTGAACAGGAACAAGAGTACCTCAGTGAGTAAGCAGTAACTAACGAAAACAATTCTTGGCGCTCAAAATAGGCGCAAATGGGTTTAATCTTCAGCTGGCTTGCAGGTTACTCGGCATACACGTTGGGCAAAATGAACAGAAGAGGAGAAAATATTTTCAACAGAACCGGGTGTGATAATTAAAAGGACAATATATGCTATTTTGGTCGATTTGAGTTATTTACAAGTCTTGGTAAACTTAGCACGAGGAATCAAATAGTGCAGTCTGAAGTTGTCGTATGTCGCACCGTTACGAAGATAAAAAAGAGACTACGCCTTTTTTGACCTACCTTACAGCCTACGGTAATGATAAGTAAAAGGGTGGCATATGTCATTTTTGTTGAGATTGAGTTATGTATGTTGCGTCGTTACAAAGATAAAAAAGAGACATTACGCCATAGACAAAATTTTTTCCCTTCTTTGGCCGTCCTGCAAATCTACAAAATAGTGACTGGCTCCTTTTAATTATTAAATAAAAAAAACTAGTTTTTTAAACTGAAAGTAAGGAGCGACATTAAAACTTAAAACGAACAGAAATTATTCCGTATATGAAGGGGGCTGTCCCCTCCTCAACGCCTCGCTCTTTACGCTAAAGTTTTTTTATTGTTTAAAAAAATAGAGTTGTGAGAAAGTCAAACTTTAGCGTAAAAAGTGAGGCGTTGAGGAGGGGACAGCCCCCTTCATATACGGAATAATTTCTGTTCGTTTTAAGTTTTAAAAAACTAGTTTAAAAAAACTAGTTTTTTTTATTTAATTTTTGAACGTTTTTGAATTAATGCAGGTTTTGATTTTGGCTCACCGTACATGAATAATTAAAACAAAATTTGCATATTATATTTGGTTAAATGCCTTTCTCGAAACTTGTTTAATTTTATTTACGAACGTTTTTATTAGTAATAAATATACGTAACTTAGAATTAACTTACGTAACGAACTTCTATATTCATAAATTTTTAACACGTATATTAGGGGGTTCGCCCCCTAGTCAATACCCTGCTCTTTAAACTATAGTTCGAATTTTTTTTCCAGTTCTTTAAAAATGACCTCTTAATCACAATCAGTTGATCAGTTGAAAAACTTGTTTTTTTTTTTTATTTAATTCCTGATCTTTTTCTTTAATAATGCTGGGAAATCCGGCGCCCCCTTCATAGCAATGTTTCTTTCCCCATGAAAACTTCCTTCATGGAACGTTACTTCTATATAGCCCGCGCCCCGCTCCGTCCCCCCCCTCCCAGAAAAAATCTCCTCTGAAAAAGTCTGTATATTTCCCAATAACCAATACTATATGTGAACATTGAGTAAAGTTCATAACTTTCAGCCCTCCCCCTGGGGACTTCGGGGGATCAAGTCATCCTAAAAGACATTTTTATCATATCTTCGACCATGCTGAACAAAATGGCTATCTCAAAATTTTGATCGGGTGACTTTGGGAAAAAAAAAGAGCGTGGGAGGGGGCCTAGTTGCCCTCCCTTTTTTTTGGTCACTTAAAAAGGGCACTTTAACTTTTAATTTCCGTTCCAATGAGCCCTCCCACGATATTATAGGATCACTGGGTCGATACGATCACCCCTGGGGGGAAAAAAAAAAAAAAAAAAACAAAAAAAAAAAACAAACACGCATCCCTTATATTTATTCTGGCCAAAAATGCAAAGTTCCACATTTTTGTATATAGGTGCTTGAAACCTCTACAGTAGGGTTCCCTGATACGCTAAAAATGATGGTGTGGTCTTAATTAAGGTTCTATAACATTAGGGGGTCTTTCCTCCTTTTTTCGAAAATAAGCCAAATTTTCTCAGGCACGTAACTTTTGATAGGTAAGATTAAACTTGATGAAACTTATATATTTGAAATCAGAATTAAAATCTGATTCTTTTGATGTATCTATTGGTATCAAAATCCCCTTTTTTAGAGTTTTGGTTACCATTGAGCCGGGTCGCTCCTTACTTACAGTTTGTTACCACGAACTGTTTGATCACAGCCGAAAATTGGGCTGTGTCATTTGTTGACACCCAGAATCGGGTCGAAAATTGTTTTTCTCTGATCGCATGAAACTTTCAGGGTAAATAGATTGGACAAAAAGAACCCTGGTAAGGACAGGAAAATTTTGAAAGAATAACTTGGCTCTATCAATTCCTAACTCGAAAACACATGATCTTTTTGCTTGTCCTCTTGGAAATTATGCGTCATGTAAAACATGTAACGCGTATTATGCGTCATTTTTTGCGTTATAAACCTGTAAAACATGTTATGCGACATATAAAACGGGACTAAGTGAGCGTCAATTAAGGTACACGTTCCCTCTGAAACGGTTGATTTTGCGTCAAGGCATGAGCTGTAGCTTGCAACACAAGGACAAGGTAGTTTTGTCATTGGATCAACAAGTCTCTCGTATCTACTCATTCACCTTCTAATTCTACTCATACGTACTACTAATTCTACTAATTCGTAATTCTACTCATAAGAATTATGATATTACTTGAACCTTGTCTTAGAGTGGGATCTAAATGTTATCAGAAAATAGGAAAATAATCATTTTTTCAACGATTTGCAATCAATTTTCAACGAGTTTAAAAAAAAAACCATATTCACCAACTTTCAAAATATAGTTTGATATATGGATAGAACTAATCCTAGCCATGGAGTGACAGCAAAATATTCGTCTTTTGCTGATGTTAAATTTAAGAAAAATAACAAGTTTTTTTTTCAATTGAAAGTAAGGAGCAAAATTAAAACTTAATCAAATAGAAACTATTGATGAGAGAGGGTTGCCGAAAGGGGTTACTCTCTGCTCAAAACCTCGCTCTTTACGCTAAAGCTTCTTAGTACTTTAAAAAAACCTTCTTATTCTAATTAAATGGCTCTTGTGTTTCAGTAGTCATTTTTAAAGAATTAGGACAGAAAGTCAAACTTTAGCGTAAAGGGTGAAGTTTTGAAAAGGGGGCAATATCTCTCATATACGGAATAACTTCTGTTCGTTTTAAGTTTTAATATTGCTCTCCACTTTCAGTTAGAAAACTTACTGTTTTCTATTTAATTTCTGATCGTTTTACAAATAATATCTTGATATCCGGCTCCCCCTCCATGGATAATTCCCTTCTCCACAGAAAATTCCTCCGTCGAAGGTTTTTCCCACCTAAAATACGCCCCCCACAAAAAAATTTCTCCCTGTACAATGCCATCATTGCTGAAAATCCCCACCCCCAGAAAAATTCTTGCGAAAAATTCCAACTGCAAAATTCTCCTTAGCATACTCATATTTAAAAATAATTGTATTTCCGATTATTTTTCAAATCATGCTCATATTCCCCTCCGTAGAAAATGTTTTCTGAAAATGCCCCCTCTAGTTGAAAGCTGCTCCGGTGGACAATTATACCATGGAGAATACCTCCCACGGAAAATTCCCCCGTGGAGAATTTTTACTGAGGAAAATCCCCCCACGGAAAAGATTTTCCGGACAATTGCAACCCAGCGGAAAATTTCCCCCGGAACAACTCCACACTTAAAATTGTGTCGGCAAAGAGAGAATGAGACAAATAACAGAATTTTATATGGGAATACTGGCAAATTCCAGTAGTATCCTATAATGTAGATTTGACGCGTACAACGACGTGAACCAACCAAACACATTATACTGGGACTATAATGATATAGAATACTAGACGAATAGCCTAAAGGTCTAAACCATGTCAATAGATACTGATTGCACATTATATAACGTAATCAGAACCAGTAGTTATTTTAAATTTTAAACCACTATATGTAACATATACTTTGTGACCTATAGGCTATATACAATAATCCTTGTTCTATTTTCATATATAAATATTAGGTGATTATATGATTTTTTCATCAGTTTGAATGTTGCGTTCAAAGATGTACAAACGTGAACTGGTAAGTGTCTGTTTTTCTATCTTTTTGTAGTATTAAAAGAATCCATTTAAATCCATTTTGCATCGCATTAAGTTTTCACTAACATACTATTCAACAGCATATGTTGAACTAATATATTAGTCTCAATAGGATGAAATTTAACACCTAGCTGTTATGAAAACAGGTAGTAAAATTAATGATATGATATGCCCTGTTTTTTTATCAGATTAAAGTTCGAGTTAAAAGCCTATATGTTAAGATGAAATATAATTTGACGGGTTTCCTGTGATACGCTAATATACAAATGTGTTGAAACTAATCGCTTATTGTGTAGGGGAGGGTGCTCGGAGAATAGCTATGAGGTTAAGGAAGATGACAAAAGGAGATATCACATGTCAAATTTCCCACGCAGCAAGCCCCCCTCACTCTTATTAACCGTTTCGAGTTGCGATGCTTGTAATGTTTTTTGGATTGAAAACTTTATACCTCAAATCATTTTAACTGTTTGTATGCTTTGCAATGCGATAATTAGCTTACCCTCAGCGAGATAAACTCTAACTATGCTGATGTATTTTTATTAAATGTTTAATATTTTGAGGTGGCTGAGTATTTAATACAATGCGTTCTGGAAACTCTGGTGTCCATAATTCTTTTTTGTATTTTACATAATTCTTATACTAAAGTATAAAAGGATGTTTCAAAGAGAGGGGGATATATTCAGTTAATTTATTTGCAATAGTTTTATTGATATATTTTAAATTTTTTCTTAGGGTTTTCAGGTATATTGATTCAAATGTTTCAATTTATGTTTCCATTTAACACCATTTCCTAGGACCTCCCGGCAATATTTGAAATTATCAAACATATATATGCTATGACTATTACTATGTCTGTGTATTTTTTTTCAGTTATTGTAATGTTCAGTGTAATTAACTCAGAATATATCGGACTGAAACATTCCTCCACTATTGTTACTTTTGAGGCGGCTTTTCTATTGTTAGACGAAGAATGCCCTGAAGTTTATAGCTATAAATGGAATCTTAAATACAATATGATTAAGTATGATGTAAAATTATGGCGTGCAAAGTTAAACTTTATAAACCAAAATGGCTTTTACGATAAGATCATAATACCATGCAATGAAAATGATCATGAAATAAAACAAGTACAAGAGGGAATTCGAGAAATAAGCAGTTGTTTTCGGTGTGCGAGCTGTTTATGTTAAGAGAAATGTGCCGACTGACAAGCTCTTAATATGACAATGTGATACAGACATTCTATTATTCAACTTGGAAGACTTCAGGTGTGAGAAATACCGGCATTCAGTTCATGAGCCTGAAGATGAAGTTCGATATTTCTCTCAATGGGTACCTGAGAACATATCTGATAAGATAATATGCAACAGGTATCCGAAGACCTTTCATTCGACTACGTAAACAGTAGGGAAACGTATATGATTATTTAATCTATATTTATTATTTTAGACTAATGCAGATTCTTCAACAACCTCAAAAATACCCGGGAGAGATAAGAAAGTGTGTGTATATGATAAAGTCTTCTTTGTGCTGAATGCTGACAAGGAGAAATACTTGAACTATGTAAAAAGTACTAGTGAGGATCTTATTGGAAACGCATGCGTGCGTTGTCATGACAGTGAGAGATTGAATTTCTTTGGAGTATCGAAAAACTGCAATGATCGTAGTATTGGTTATGCCAGAGTCAAATTTTCAGAGATGATAGTCCTAAAAGATAATGTGAGCCTAAAAGTAGTAGTTGATGACGAAGGCCAACTTCTTGCTCATTGTGGGGGTAACACGTTACCATTTGATAATTCATATCATCATCTTTGTGGTATTACCATTCAACAGAATGTAAGAGATGATATTGTTTAAAGATAATTCATGCCTAAAAGTAATAGTAGACAACGAGAGTAAACTTCTTGCTCATAGCGCGGGTAGCACGTTACCTCTTGATAAATCATATCGCCATCGTTTGGGTAGTAGTATTCGACAGAACGTGAAAAGAAGACAGGCTTACTCCTGCACCAATGTCATAAGTTCTATCTTGTCACTGTGCCAGAACTGTTACCTATGTAAAAGTAATCTGGTAATTGAGAATGAATTCACTGGCAAAATAAAAAGAGCATTGGCAGATAATATCACCATGGAAATTAATGACAATTCTAAGAAAAGAAAAGCATCATTGAATGTTCTAGCACTATTGATCATATAGTCAGTGAACGCAAAAATGCCAAAGCTGAAACGCATATTGAACGTGCAGGTGACGCTCCAGTAAAAATAGTGTATGACTCAAAAAGAATTAATGACTATTCTACTGGTTACTAACTAAGAGAAGAGAGTAGCTACAATATCAAGAGAGAACATGATAAATTATTTTATGGGACAGATTCAAAATGTCCAAAGTTGTTCGATGACATTAATAATGTAAAATGATGTATGTAACGTATTTTTATATTAATATTCTACATTTTGTTATTTCATTAAAAATATTTTATGCATTACATTGTTATGTGATCATAATATTTAGGGTACGCTGGTACTTCAAACGTTTAGATTGTCTATTAAAAAGTTGGAGATGTAAGAAAACGAATTTTCACTGACATAGATACTTGCGTTTCATTTTCCATCAATTCATCTTTATATATTCCTTAGTGGTATTGTTTACCAATGCCCTTTTTATGTTGCCTGTTATTTTACTGTCTATTATCACATTATTTTTACACAGATAACAGTTCTGGCACAATGACAAGTTATGATTTTTGACATTGGTGCAGGAATTAGCCTGTCTCCTTTTCACGTTCTCTCGAATACTAATACCCGAACTATGGTGATATGATTTATCAAGACGTAACGTGTTACCCGTGCTATGAGCAAGTATGATGTAGAATACATAAGTATGTTCTACGCAAAAGTACTTTTTTAATAAATTTTTGATGCTCATTCATCAATTAATAGACTTATGAGTCTGCTAGTAGTATCTGTGTCTCTGAAAATTCCTTTTCTTACATCTCCGACTTTTTAATAGACATTCTAAACGTTTGACGTGCCAGCGTTTCGATCGCGCTGCCTAAGTAAAGAACGATGTTGGCACAATGTATTATTTATTTTCCATACCAGGGCACTTTGTATCGAAGGAGTTGTCGTAGAAACTTAAAAAAGAGCTCATTCGATTAGAAATTGAAATGGCTAGTGCCCTTTTTAATAGTCGAAAGTGATTGAAAGGCAGCTAACACCCCTTCCACGCCCACCATTTCCCAAAACACATCAAGCCAAAATTTTGAGATAGCTATTTTGTTCAGTGTAGTTGATTTCCAAATATAAATTATGTTTTTGAGGAGGACACATCCCCACAGCCCTCAGGGCAAGGGTTGTAAGTTGTACCCTGGGGGTATATAAGATTTTTATAGAAAGCGTTGTCGTAGAAACTTCAAAAAAGACTCGTTCGGCTGGAAATTCAAAGGGCTAGTGCCCTTTTTAATAGTCGAAAGTGACTAGAGGGCAACTAACCTCCCTCTCACGCCCACCTTTCCCCCAAACACATGCAATCAAAAATTTTGAGACAGCCATTTTGTTCACGTAGTTGAAAGTTCTGGAAATTAGGTCTTTGAGGATGATACCTCCCCCCCCCCACAGCCCTCAGGGAAAGGCTTGTAAGTTTATGCACCGGGTGGCATATATGGTTTTTTATAGAAAGTTTTGTTGTAGAAACTTGAAAAAGGGCTCATTCGATTGGAAACTGAAATGGCTAGTGCCCTTTTTAAAAGTCGAAAGTGATTGGAGGGCAACTAACACCCCTTCCACGCCCACCAATTCCCCAAACAAATCCAGTAAAAAATTTTGAAACAACCATTTTGTTCAACGCAGCTGTAAGGTCTGGAAATTATATCTTTGAGCTTGGTACTCCCTCCACAGTCTTCAGGTCAAGGGTTGTAAGTTATGGCCTGGGGTCATATAAGGTTTTTTATAGAAAGTGTTATCGTAAATACTTGAAAAAGGGCTTATTCGATTGGAAATTCAAAGGACTAGTGCCCTTTTTAATTGTTGAAAGTAATTGGACAGCAGATAAACCCCTCTCACACCCACCATTCCCCCAAACATTTTTGGGGGACTTCGTATCGAACTATTTTTTTTTCCATGCCAGGGCACTTCGTATCAAAGGAGTTGTCGTAAAAACTTCAAAGAGTGCTCCTTCGATTGGAATTTAGAATGGCTAGCGCCCTTTTTAATAATCGAACGTGATTGGAAGGCAAATAAACACCCCTTCCATGCCCACCATTTCCCCAAATACATCCAATAAAAAGTTTGAGATAGCCATCTTATTCAGCTTCGTTGATTCCAGATAGAAATTATGTTTTTGATGAGGACACTCTCCCCCCCCCATCCCTCAGGGGAAGGGTTGTAAGTTATGCCTTGGTGGCATATAAGGTTCTTATAGAAAGCGTTGTCGTAGAAACTTCAAAAAGGTCTTCATTTGACCGGAAATTGGAATGGCTAGTGCCCTTTTTAATAGTCAAAAGTGATTGGAAGGCAACTAATACCACTTTCACGCCCACCATTTATCCAGACATATCCAATAAAAATTTTAGATAGCCATTTTGTTCAAAGTTGTTGAAAGGTCCGGAAATTATATCTTTGAGGATGACACTCCCCCACCAGCCCTCAGGGTAAGGGTTGTAAGTTATGCGCTGGGGGCATATAAGATTTTTATTGAAAGCTTTGTCGTAGAAACTTGAAAAAGGGCTCATTCGATTGGAAATTGAAAGGGCTTGTGCTCTTTTTAATAGTCGAAAGTGGTTGGAAGGCAACTAACACCCCTTCCACGCCCACCATTTATCCAGATACATCCAATCAAAATTTTGAGATAGCCTTTTTGTTCAACGTAGTTAAAAGTTTTAGAAATTAGGTCTTTGAGGATGATAACCTCCTCAGAGCCCTCAGGGCCAGGGCAGTAAGTAATTCACTGGGGGTATATATGTTTTTTTTTTAGTTAGCAATGTTGTAGAAACTTCAAAAAGGGCTCATTCAATTGGAAATTAGAAGGGCTTATGCCCTTTTTTACATAAACATAATTTGCACTTTACTGAAAAAAAGAAGATATTAATGTGCATTGTCAGTTTAATATCCATATACTGATATTTACTAACCAAAATGTTAATATTATTTGATTTATTAAAGTTATAAAAGTAAAAGCATTTATATTTTTTTTCAGTAAAGTGCAAATTATGTTCTGGCCTTGGGAAGGGATGGGCTTTTGAGCCGTAGTCTTGTTAATTTCTGCTCGTTTTGAGTTTGACTCTGGTAATTATAGTATTGTCTGTTCGTTTTGGGTTTCATTTATTTATCCATGCTGATTTGTGGTAGTTTTACGCTTGGTACATTATTTGATTTCATTTTTGCTCATTTTTGTTTATTGGAGTTCTTTACTTTTCTTTGAAAAATTCATTTTGTGGAAAGTTTTTTTTTAATTAATCCTAAAAATAATGATCACACAACAAAGAAATGCATAAAATATTTTAATGAAATAACGACATGTAGAATATTAATATAAAAATATGTTACATAGATCATTATATATTATTAATATCATGCAACAACTTTGGACATTTTGAATCTGTCCCATAAAATAATTAATTATGTTCTCTCTTGATACTGTAGCAACTCTCTTCTCTTAGTTCGTAACCAGTAGAATAATCGTTAATCTATTTTGAGTCATTCACTATTTTTACTGGGGTGTCACCTATAGGTTCAATATGCGTTTCATCTTTGGTATTATTGTGTTCATTGACTATATGATCAAAAGTACTAGCAACATTCACCGATGCTTTGCTTTTCTTAGAATTGTCATTAATTTCTATGGTGATATTATCTGCCAATACTCTTTTAATTTTTCCGGCGATGTCATTGTCTATTACAAGATTACTTTTACACAGGTAACAGTTCCGGCACAGTGACAAGATATGACATTGGTGCAGGAGTAAGCCTGTCTTCTTTTCACGTTCCGTCGAATACTAATTTCATTGTATGGTCTTATGACTTTATCATAAAACCCACTTTGGCTTATAAAATTTAATGTTGAAAGCCATCGTTTTTTATCATACTTAGACATAGTATATTTAAGATTCCATTTATAGCTATGAGCCTCACGGCATTTTTCGTCTAGCAATAGGAAAGCCGCTTCGAAAATAACACCAGTTGAGGAATGTTTCAGTCCGATATATTCTGAGTCAATCACACCAAATATTATAATAACTGAACAAAAATATAAAAAAATGCAGACATAGTAATAGTCATAGCAGATATGTTTTTTACGATTTCAAATATTGCCGAGAGGTCCTAAGAAATGGTGTTAAATGGAAACATCAACTGAACCATTTGAATCAATATACCTGAAAACCCTAAGAACCACATATCTATTGAAATATAAGTCTCAAGAATTCCTTGAGTAACAAGGAAAATTGCCCCTCAGACTTCATTTTCTTCGGAAATTTGAATAATTTTTGTCAAGGCGCCCCATCAAAATAAAAAATTGACGAACGCTTTACTGGAAACACAAGCACACAAACACATATATAATAATATACGAGTGTTGGTACGGTAAAAAAAAAAATCAATTGAAACTAAGGTCCAGCATTAAAAATTAAAACGATAAGAAATTATTCAGTATAAATAGTTTCCACATAAATTATTTTATAGTGCTGTTTCTAAATTAAATTTGAATCAAAATGAGTATAGATTAAGTAAATAATGAAGTTGAAACTTAAAATGAACAAACATCTTACAACTTATTTCACATATATCGATAAACGTAATGTTAATAAATTAACTGATTATATCTCCCTATGTTTGTAACATTATAGAAAACTAACGCTTTACTGAAAACATAAAACCATATATGTGTTTTGGTATGGTAAAAAAATTAATCTTTTAAGGATACTTTTAACAATATTAAATTAAAAGTATTAAATTACGTATGAGATGGGCGGATATCATCCGCGATCGACTCACGGCGTGGGGCATTGACCCCAGTGAAGCTCCTACCCTGGCACAAAACAGGCCATTCTGGAGACGCCTAACGGCGTTTACGTCTGGTTCCCTCTACGCTGGCGACGCTGCAAAGCAAGAGCTTTAAGTCAAAGTAAGTCAAGTTTAATGGGGTATCACTTCTGCTCAATGAGCTTAGTTTAAGGATTAACTGCCGTTTTTTGATCTGAAAATGACATTTTACGATTATTTTATAGTTCAGATCGAAGTTTCATTACATACTCGCCTTAGAATTTATATCACAACTTAGAAAGAAAACTTTCATTATACTGAAAACACTCACACATACACACACACATATATACACACATAATAATAATATACCTGAAAAGGACACTTTATGATTATTTTATATATAAGATCGAAGTTTCATTACAAACTCGCTTTGGAATTTATATCACTACTTATAAAGAAAAATCAATTGAAACTAAGGTCCAGCATTAAAAATTAAAACGATAAGAAATTATTCAGTATAAATAGTTTCCACATAAATTATTTTATAGTGCTGTTTCTAAATTAAATTTGAATCAAAATGAGTATAGATTAAGTAAATAATGAAGTTGAAACTTAAAATGAACAAACATCTTACAACTTATTTCACATATATCGATAAACGTAATGTTAATAAATTAACTGATTATATCTCCCTGTGTTTGTAACATTATAATACCTGAAAAGGACACTTTATGATTATTTTATATATAAGATTGAAGTTTCATTACAAACTCGCTTTGGAATTTATATCACTACTTATAAAGAAAACTATTACTCTACTGAAAACACACATACACACATAATAATTTATAAGTTTGGCACGTTAAAAAAATTTATAACGAAACAAAGGTCAAACATTAAAACTTAAAACGGTTAGAAATTATTCAGTGTAAATAGTTTCCGTATAAATTATTCCTTAGTGTGTTTCTAAATTAAATTTGAATCAAAAATATATGCGTACAAACGACACGGTGCGTACAAACAATAAAAATGATCTGAGGTATGGAGCTTTCATTCCGAAACACATTTTAGCGTCAAAGCTCGAAACGGTTAATGAGAGTGGGGGAGGGGTTGCTGCGTGTGAAATTTCAATTGTGAAATTAAAATTGTGACAATTTCAAATATTGCCGGGAGGTCCTAGGAAATGGTGTTAAATGGAAACATAAATTGAACCATTTGAATCAATATACCTGAAAACCCTAACAACCAATTTAAAATATACCAATAAAACTATTGCAAATAAATTAACTGAATATATCCCCCTCTCTTTGAAACATCCTTTTATACTTTAGTAACAGAATTATGTAAAATACAAAACAGAATTATGGACACCAGAGTTTCCAGAACGCATTGTATTAAATACTCAACCACCTCAAAATATTAAACATTTAATTAAAATACATCAGCATAGTTAGAGTTTATCTCCCTGAGGGTAAGCTAATTATCGCATTGCAAAGCATACAAACAGTTAAAATGATTTGAGGCATAAAGTTTTCAATCCAAAAAACATTACAAGCGTCATAGCTCGAAACGGTTAATGAGAGGGGGGGAGGGTTGTTGCGTGTAAAAGTTGACATGTGATATCTCCTTTTTTCATCTTCCTTAACCTCATAGCTATTCTCCAGGCCCCCTCCCCTACACAATAAGCAATTAGTTTCAACACATTTGTATATTAGCGTATCACAGGAAACGCATCAAATAATATTTGATCTTAGCATATAGGCTTTTAACTCGAACTTGAATCTGATATAAAAACAGGGCATATCATATCATTAATTTTACTACCTGTTTTCATAACAGCTAGGTGTTAAATTTCATCCTATTGAGACCAATATGTTAGTTCAACATATGCTGTTGAATAGTATGTTAGTGAAAACTTAATGTGATGCAAAATGGACTTAAATGCATTCTCTTATTACTACAAAAAGATAGAAAAACAGGTACTTACAAATTCACGTTTGTACATCTTTGAACGCATTCAAACTAATGAGAAAATCATATAATCACGAAGTTTTTATATAGGAAAATAGAATCAGAATTATTGTATATAGCCTATAGGTCACAAAGTATAGGTTACATATATTGGTTTAAAATTTAAAATAACTACTGGTTCTGATTGCGTTATATAACGTGCAATCAATATCTATTGACATGGTTTAGACTTTTAGGCTGCTCGTCCAGTATTCTATATCATTATAGTCCCAGTATAACGTGTTTGGTAGTTTCACGTCGTTGTACGCGTCAAATCTACATATAGGATGCTACTAATTCCCCAGTGTAGAATTTTCCTTGGGAACCTCCAGAAACCTGCCTCCCCACGAAAAATCCTCCCCTAGGAAATTCTCCGCTGTCCAACAGAAAATCCTCCTCTAAAGAGTGTCCATATACTTTCCAATAACAAATGCTATATGTAAACAATGAGCAACTTTCATGAGTTACAGTACTTTTCCCAGGGGCTATGGGGAGTCATGGTAGCCTCAAAAGCATAGTTATTGGACTGTTCAACTTTTCTGAACACAATGGCAACCTCAAAATCTGATCGGAAGACTATGGGGAAAAAAGTTGCGTGGGAAAGGGGCTATTCGCCCTCCAATCTTTATGATCACTTAAAAAAAGAACTAGAACTTTTGATTTCCGTTCGAATGAGCCCTCAATTGATATACTAGGACGATTGGTTCAATACCGTCACCCTTGGAAAAAAACACGCACCTGTGATTTTTCTTCTGACAAAAAAATAAGGAGTTTCTGATTCTGTATCTGATGGTGTGATTTTCATTCAGATCACTTGACTTTTTTTGGGAGGGGGGTTTCTCCCTTTTTCCAGAACCATTCAAATTTCCTCAGGCTCGTAGTTTTCGATGGGTAGCACTAAACTTACTGGATCTTATTTATTTAGAATAAGCATAAAAACCCAATAATTTTGATGCATCCATGGACATAAAAACTCTGTTTTTTCAGTTTTTTTTGTTATAAACTATTTTATTTATGTATTTAATATACATGAAAATACAAAAAAAATATTAACCCCCAACAGAGAGCAGAGCTCGTAAGTTTGAGTGTGTAAATAATGGGACGTACACCAAATAAAACCTCTCGTCATAATAATAATAAAAGCAAAATTAGCTTAATTAGCACAAAAACAATAACAAAAAAACTTAGAAAACAAGGAATAAAAGAAAAGAAGGGAGAGAAGAAATGCTCGGCAGGAGGGGCATGGGAGGCTGTCCCACTGTGGATCCGAAAAAAAAACACAAAAATTAAAATATCATTAATTTTTAAAGTTCCATCATTAAAGGTAAACAAACAAATATTAAAAACCAATCTTTAATAATTGTTTTTTCAAATACAGCTGAGACTTTGTGATTGATCAATCTGGGTTTTATCATTTAGCTTATATTTATTCGCAATGAATGACATTAGGTACCTAAGTGAAAGCCTTGACCTTTCGCATCTTACAAAAGGAATTCGAGATAATCCCGCCCACCGACGAGCCGAACGAGGGGGCAAAATCAGCAGAGATTCACTATACAAATAATTTTTAGGATTTTGAATTTGAAAATGCCATAAGGAAATGTTTACATCACGTATATGTTTTAAATTGGACAAATTTAAGAAAAAGTACATAGTTTTCGTTTCAGGTGTATTTTCAAGTTTTGATGGTCAATGTAAAAAATTTCCAAGTATTCTTACTGCCCTATTTTCTAGTACCTGTAATCGTTTTAAATACGTCCAAAAGGTATTAAGATACACAATTGAGCAGTAATTCAATTACGAAGCAATTAAAAAGTGGTAAATTATTTTTAGCATGGAAAATGGACAAATATTTTTCACACGGTACCTCGACCCAATATTTTGAGAAATTTCAATCCTTAAATGATCAATGTAGTTACGAAAAGACAGCATTGGATCAATAAAAACTCCTAAATAACGATGACTCACCAACCTGAAGCTCCTGACAAGAGATCAATTGAGTGGCGCGTTTTGAACGACCAAAACCGTAAATTCAGTTTTCGTTAATTTGGTACTAGATTATTAGAAGCAAACCAAAGATTAAGTGAAGTAACAGTTACAATCGAATTTTCAATTAATGTGGTTGGATCACTCGCTTTAACAGATATAGCTGTGTCATCGGTAAATAGAATAGCAGGATCAATATTCTCCTGCACACTTTGCGGAAGTTCATTAATATAAATAAAAAATAAGAGCGGACCTAATACTGAACCCTGAGGGACACCAATATCATTAAAGTTTTCTAAATTAGCCAGTTTTCCATCGACATATACCGTATTACTACGTCCACACAGGTATGATTTTACTAAGTCTATTCTTATCCATCTTATGCCTGCACTTTCCATTTTTTCAGAAAGAATTTCATGGTTTAATGTGGCAAATGCCTTATTAACGTCGTAAAAAACAGTAGCCACATGGAAATCATTATCTAAACAATCATTTAATTCTAATAAAAGAGATGCAACTGCATGTTGTGTCAAATGGCTTGCCTTAAATCCAAACTGGTATTTGGTAAAAAAAATTTATCTTATCCAAATAATTAGAAATCCTTTTTTTATTTTCTTAAAAACTTTGGATAAAGGCGATAAAATTGCAATGGGAAGATAATTATTTACATCAGATTTATCACCTTTTTTATGTAACGGAATTACCCGGGCCATTTTCCATCTTCTAGGAAATATACCTGAACTGATACATAAATTAAAAAATATGAATAAATAGTTCAAAAATTACTCCAGCAATATTTTTTAAAAACTGTGTTGATAGTCCATCATATTCCACTCAATTACCACTTTTTATATTTTTAATAACTTTATGGAATTCTGCAAAACTAACTGGGGCCAGAAATATGCTCATACCTTCAGAGGGAAGGAAATAATGTTTATGCATCCTGCGAGAAGAAAAATTCTAAATCTGCAGAAACGACACATTGTCCAACGCCATTAAAATAATCACTAAATATATTAGCAACAGCTTACGGTCCTCTAACTTCTTCACTGTTTATGTCATATAATACCTCGGGATGCGACAATTGTCTATTTCGTCCAATTTTATCCTTGATCAAACTCCAAGTTTTCCGAAGAGAATCAGAATTATGAAATGAATCTTCATAATAAGCCCTTTCACTATTTCTAAGAGTCATTAGCAACAGGTTTTTATAACTTTTAAAACGAATTATATTTATTTCTGTATGATACTTCATTTTGATTTTATGTAGACCGTTTTTTTTTTCATTAATCAACCTAAAAAAAAGATTCATTTACCCAAGGTTTTCTTGGAACATTTCTCTTTCCAATTGGAATTCTATACAGACAATATTGATCAAGCTTTTCAGTAAATATATCATGAAACTTATCTAAGGATTGATTTGGATTCTTTTCATTAATTACTAGAATCCACTCAACGTCAGCAAGCCCTTCTGTTAAATTTAACAATTTTTATGCGAAAAGTATCGACGCTTTTTTGATGTTTTGCGTTATACGGGATATAAAGTGAAAAATCAGCCATAATTATACAGTTATCAGATGAACCATCAGGAATGACATGTACTAACGGCGCTGTAAGGTGATAAAATATTATCAATTAGTGAAAATGACCTATCAGTTATTCTGGATGGCATAAAACATACAGGATTTAATCCATGAGCTAACGGGCATTCTAATAACTGCACAGTGTTTCTATCCATTCTATTCTGGTTAGCAGAAACAAGGCTCATTAAATCAACATTAAAATCTCCCACAACTAGATAAGGAGTATTAAGACTTGTTAATATATCCAACAAAGCTTCAAAATGATTTATAAATTCTACCCGACAAGTTGACGGAGTGCGATAAATAACTGCGATAACCAGTTTCTGATTATTTGGAAAATAATACTAAAGAACAAAAGATTCAAAAAGCATTTCAATATTCATTGCGACTGACATGAAAAAATTGAAAATGTTCAACATGAATACTTTCAATTGAAAACTCGTCTAAAAAGGTTTCACATAGGCCTAAAATATCTGTATTAGATGCCGATAAAAAAGTTTCAATCGTATCTTGTACAGTCATTCAGCCCCGATAATTCCAAAACGATATCCTCCTTGTATTCTGTTTCTGTTACTCCAGTTTCTGTTACTATTTAGCCATGTCGGTCCTTACCACGAACGTTTTTTTTCTCCAGACAATGTCATTGCACAAAATCTACACCTGACCGAAGATTTTGACTGAGCACATAAATTTTTACCAAAATCTTAGTTAAAATCCAAGATGTAGATAATTTCAAAGACTCCGAACTAAAAAGTAAGACTACAAACACGGGACAAACAGAAATGACCAAAAATGAGAAAACTCAACGCATTCAGTAGAAAAATCACAAATACTCTTCTCAATAACCCCAATTACGTTCACCAATCGATATTTTCTCTGCAGAAAAGAGCTGCTTGTCCATGTTGGCAGTTCCATTAAATAATTAACCTCATGTTACGTTAAAGTTCCATATTTCAATATTTCCCATATTGAAATATGGGGTTGATACTCGAGCATTTTAAGAAATATTTCTTAAGCTGCCCTTGGTCTAATCTCAAGTCCATTAGTAACTGAAAACCACGATTTTTCAGATTTTTCTTTCGGTTTTGCTCAAAATTGTGAATTATTTCCTCAAGGCCGTATCCAGGGGGGGGGTTACCTGGTTTGAACCCCCCCCCCCGACATTTTTTACCGAGTCGAAAATAAGTCGAAAATTAGTAAAACAGAGGTAAAAATGAGTAAAATTAGTCGAAAACTGAGTCAAAACTAGTAAGCCCCCCCCGAAAAAAAATTCTGGATCCGCCCTTGTATTTCCTTATATACCATTAAATACTGAAGTTTCAAACAGTTCAAGGTAACGAACTATAACTAAGGAGCAACCGGTTCATTAGTAACTGAAACCCTAAAAAGCGGAATTTGGTACCAATAGATACTTCAAAAGAATAGGATTTTTATGCTGATTTCAAATGTCTAAGTTTCATCAAGTTTAGTCTTACCCATCAAAAGTCACGAGCCAGAGAAAATCTACCTTATTTTTGAAAAAGAGATAAACCCCCCTAAAATTCATAGAATCTTAATGAAAATCACACCATCAGATTCAGCGTGTCAGAAAACTCTACTTTAGAGGTTCCAAGCTCTTATCTGCAAAAATGTTCAATTTTGTATTTTTTTTTTCAGAAGAAAGATCACGGATACGTCTTTATTTGATGTTGTTTTTTTTTTGCCATGGGTGATTTTATCGACCAAGTGGTCCTAGAATATCGAGAGAGGGCGCATTCAAATGGAAATTTAAAGTTCTAATGTCCTTTTTAGGTGACCCAAAAATTGGAGGGCAACTAGGCTCCTTCCAACGCTCATTTATTTCCCAAAGTCTCCCGATCAAAACTTTGAGATACCCATTCAAAAAATCTAATAGCTTTTTCTTTGAGGATGACTTAATCCTCCAGAGTCCCCGGGGGAAGGGCTGCAAGTTGGGAACTTTGCTCGATGTTTACATGTAGTATTGGTCGTTGGGAAGTATACATACGTTTTCAGGGAGGATTTGTTCTCTTTTTGGTGGGGGAAGGGGGAGGGGGTTATCTGGGAGGGTCTTTCCATGGAGGAAGTTTTCATGTGGGAAGGGACATTGCTATGAAGGGAGTGCCGGATTTCCCAGCACTATCTAAAAAATGATCAGAAATTAAATCTGGTAGAGAGAGTGTTAAAAAAGAACGGAATATTGATGTTTGGAATTTATTTATAAATAAGATAAGTTTCAGATATTCGAGAGTATATGTTTAAGGAAGAAGAACACGATAACAATCCAATTATTCAATGAATTAAAGAAAATTGTTTTACAGTTAATATTTCAATGAATGCAAATGGCGCTGATTTTGGATCACTTGTTAACTCTGTTGTTAGAAATTTAAAAAATAGAATGAATGATAGAGATAGTTACAGAGTTCAATTTACAGCACGTGTAATATTTTATTCTCAGAAGAATAATTAAGAACTCGAACCTATCCATCACCATAGCTATTCCTGGATTTTTAATAGAAGTAGTTATATCGATCAACGCTATCTACATAGTAATCACAGGAATATACATACATTAGTCATAGAGAATGCACGCAGATAAGGCTTACATTCTGAAAGAGTCGATGGAATAGATTATAGAATGACAAGATTGCCGAATTATGTAGGAGGTACTTATAAAGAACTACCTGAACATGTAAAAAATAGAAACGCTTACATTAATATAAAAAATAATAATAATAAACGTTTTTGCTGGTCAATACTCGCTTATCTTTGTCCAGCTAAAAATGATGCAGCCAGACTATAAAACTATAAAAAACATGAAAATAAATTCACTCTAAAGAGATTACTAATTTTCCAATGGATACTCAAGACATTTATAAATTTGAAAACAAATACAATAATAAAATTTTTTATTCCTAAGACTAAGATCAGTGGAAAAACAGCTACATATGAGATTAATTTACTCTATATTAATAATGATTTTGTTTTAATTAAAGATTTAAATCGGTTAATAAGAGTTCAAATAACTAAACACTGTCAAAATATTTATCTACATAAATTCTGTGGAAGACACATTTATAAATAAGAAAAATTTAAAAAGCATGATAAAAAAGAAAATTGTGAAGATCCCGACATGATTATGCCAAAACGTAGATCTAAAATTGAATTTAAAAGCATAGCTAAGCAAATGAAAGTACATTATTGCATAATAGCTTATTTTGAATCATATAAAATAAGAATTTAATCAAAAGAAAGGCAAAAAGACAATTAAAGTAGCAAAGCATAAGCCATTTGCTTATAGATTTCAAGTTTGTTGTTCTTTTGATACAACACAAAATAAATATTACGAATACTTTGGCGAGGATGCTAACAGGCATTTTGTCACTACAATAACAGAAATGGGTACAGAAATAGCCAATGAGTATGAAAATAGACAGGGATATCATGGTTATACACAAGAACAAATAAAGGAAAAATGGAATAATACAAGTAATAGAAGCAGTCATATTTTGAAAAGGAAATAGTAGAAATTAATTTTCATTTAGGTCACGATCATATGACTGGTGACATACGTGGTTTTAGACATGCAGAATGTAGATTTAAAATTCCTAGACATATCCCTATTGTAATGCATAATCTATCAAAATATGACTCATTTATTGCTTTGAGAATTAGTAACTGATAGCGATATTTTTGATTCAGCGGAGAGTTTTATACTGTTTTATAAAAATTAACTCTTAATGAAACCCAATACAGAATGCGGTTTCATAGATTCACTTTGTTTTATGGCTTCATCGTTAGATAGGCTTTCTAAAAATTTGGGTAAATGTGAATGCAAAGTAAACTGCAGTTGTTTAAGAAAACAATAAAGAAAGAGATTTTCCCCTATTTCCCTATATTTTTAGCTTTGAAAAAATAAATGATATAAAATTACCTTCAGTAGAAAAGTTTTATTCTAGATTTACAGGGGAAAATATTTCTGAAAAAGATTATGAAAGTGCAAAATCCATTTGGAAATTATTAAAATGTTAAAGACTCATAGATGATATTAAATTATGTCTAAAATAGATCCACTACACTTCTTCTCAGCACAAGGACTAACATGGGAAGCTTCCTTCAAACACTCTAAAGTAGAAATTACGTTATTTTCTGATGAAGATATATATACCTTTACTGAAAAAGGAGTTAGAGGAGGTGTATCTCAATTTATAAAAATATATGCTAAAGCTAATAATAAATATATCACAACCTTTGATAAAACAAAACCTTCAAAATATTTAATGTATTTATGGCCAGTTCGGCTTTAAAATTTTCATATTGTAAAACAGTACGATAACTGAAACACCATATCACAGAGGATAAATGTACCGGAGGCCCAAATTGTCAAATGCAATCAACGAAATTATCTTTGATGATTTTGTAACAAAAAAAAATGAAGATTTATTCGCGAGAGGTAAAAAACGGAATATATCAAAAGATTTTTTGAAGATATTTGAAAAGATTTTTCCAAACTCTTGAGTAATGCTTGTTTTGAGAAAACCAAGAAAAATGTTAGAAAAAGGGCTAGTATTGAAATAATTACTAGTGAGGAAGAAAGAGAAAAAATCATTAAAAAACATAACTTTAGATCAGAAATAACCTTCAGCGAGTATTTCTCGGTAGCCAGTATGGATAAGTCTAAAATTAAACTAGATCAACATATCTATTTCGGATTCACTGTATTAGAGTTAGCTAAGCTTCTGATGTATGAATTTCATTGTGAATAAATGAAACCAAAATATAATGAAAGCATTGATTTATACTACATGGATACGGATAGTTTTATTTATGATATTCAAGCTGAGGATTTTTATGAAGATATTAAAGGTAACCTCCAAGAAAAATTCAATACTTAGAATTACAATAAAGATAACCCTTTTAGCTTCCCTGCAGTCAATAAAATAGTAATTGGTATGATGAAGGATGAAAAATGATCTGGAACAATAATGTCAGAGTTTGTTGGTTTAAGATCAAAAGTATACGCTTTTTTAAAGAAAGTGACGATGAAACCAAAGTAAAAAAAAAACATTGAAAGTTATCAAAATGAGTATCGTTAAATACAAAATAACATTAAAAAATTACAAAGATGTATTATTCGAAAAACTGGAAAGCTTATCAGAAACTTAGTATACTTTGAGAGCAAGCAAACATAAAATCTTCTTAGAAAAACGAAATAAAAAAGCTCTAGACCCTAATGACACTAAAAATAAAGTTTTTAATAATAAAGAAGACTTGGTTCCCTGGATATTTAATCTCTTCAATATGTAAGCTAGTTAAAGTATTATTAAGCTGTTTACTTTAAAGTATGACTTTAAAGCTATAAGCTTTAAAGCTATAAGCTATAAACTTCAAAGCTATAAGCTATACGTTTCAAAGCTATAAGCTATAAGCTTTAAAGCTAAAAATTTCAGAGCTAAAAGCTTCAAAGCTAAAAACTATAGGCTTCAAAGCTATAAGCTTCAAATCTATATGCTATAAGTTTAAAAGCTATAAGCTTCAAAACTATAAGTTTCAAATCTATAAGCTAAAAGCTTCAAAACTATAAATTTCAAATTTATAAGCTTCAAACCTATAAGCTTCGAATTTATACGTTATGAGTTTCAAAGCTATAAGCCTCAAACCTATAAGCTAGAAGCTTCAAAGTTATTAGCTTCAAAGCTATAAGCTTCAAAGCTATAAGATTTAAAGCTATCAGCTTCAAAGCCATAATCTTCAAAGCTATAAGCTATCAGCTTCAAAGGTATAAGCTTCAAAATTGAATTTTACTTAATAAAAATTTTACTTAATAAATATTTTTACTAAGTAAATAGATGGAAAAGCATCTATTAAAGTATAAAAATGTGGAAACAATAAAGATTGTTTTAAAACAAATCTTCTACTAGCACCTCAATGGCAGTTTTAACATTAATTTGTTGAAAATCTGGATGTGGTAACACCAATTTACTCTTGAATTTGATTTAGGATTTCTTATACTTTACAAAAAATTCTGTATGCTAAAGATCTTGAAGAAGATAAATATAAAGATTGAATGTTTAATATGAATGTCTTGGAAGCAAAACTGACATGGATCTGTACCGTGAGTAATCTGTGATATATTTAAAATACAAAAAAATAAAATTCTTTCTTTCTAAAGATAATTCCGACATAAATTAAACTTCCCCTAATTATTTTCAAATCCCGTTTCCAAGAGTCTAAATTCTTAATCAGCAAAAAGAGAAACTGCGTTTTGGCCTCAGCCAAACAACGACACTATTCGGTTTCGAATTTCGCTAAGATATTTGGTAATAAAAAAATGCTAGGGACAAAGTTTCTCGGGAAGTTTAAGTATAAGAGCATTATCAATGTTTAAATCATCGAAAATATTTAAAACAAATTATTGGATGAACGGTTAGCATAATGAAGTGAGTTGGTAAACATAATAACAAGGTAGCGGCCCCCTCCACAGGACTTGGGCCAATCGTGAAATAGCACTCAGAGCGCAGAAGCAGGAATAATTTTAATATAGTGAAGAAAAGTGTTTTTCGGGGCATTCGTGGATCAGATTCATTATTATGGGCATTCAGTTGTCATAATCTGTTCGATTCATTTGTCAGAACTACTATTAGAAACATTCTTTGTCAGAATTATCATTATGCAGTCATTGTAGAGATTTGGTCATTATTATATCTGCCTCTGTTGTTGTCAGTTGAAGTGAAGCACTGTTGTACACCTAAATGTAAGTCTCAATAAAACTATTACTTTTCTATTTGTGTTTGTTTTATTTATATATATATATATATATGTATCTAATCGCACTGCAGGTAACTAGTTCGTAGGTCTCCATTGGCAATGTTCCCTAAGGAATCTGATTTCTACATAACATTAGAGGTAATTGACAAGAAGATAACTCGAGGAAAAGAGGTTACATTTATATAGTTACACATTTTATTTTCTCTCTAAGATTGAGACTGGTATGGTTAAAAAAATCCCCTCGGAAGAACTGCCGCGGTCGTAAACTTGGAGGAAAACATGCGAACTAGTTATGCTATAAACTTTGTAAATTAGATTTAAATCATTGGAGTGATAAAGATCTATAAGAAAAAGTGATTAGGCCTATTATCGCTAAGCTATTATAGGAAAACCCTTTAAAATATCTCATAAGAGATAATAGCCTCCCCCAAAATAGATTAAGTGAAAAAATAAATTTATTTTGAGTCATTCCAACGCAAAAATGCCAGAAGAAGTAAGCGAACTATTAATGGCGCAAAAGTTGGTCGCGAAAAATGTAGAAATAGCATAATCTATTCCGCAATACGATGGACAAACAGATATCGACGAATTTAATATCCAATTGGACCAGTTTGTAGAATTAACAAATACAGAGCTAGAAACGTTACTCGGCATGCTCCTATTAAGATTAAAAATGCAGGCCTTAACCTTCCTAAAGCAAATTGAAAATAATATAGGTGATGACGCCAGCTTGCCAAAAAATACGGTGGACAAATTGTTAACATCATTTAAAGATAGATTTATCAAAACTAGTTCCACAAATAAATTAAAACACGGAATGGTATGCTTTGACCATTCAAAAAACGTAAGAGAATATCTTGATAATATACGGATTTCAGTAGAAGCTAAATACGGAAAAAGTTCAGGAGAACTGTATTAAAAAGTCATACTAAATATCATTTGCAAGGGCTACCCCAAAACTATACAGAATGGTAATATCCAAAAATATTCAGACGTTAGATCTTGCAGTTCAGGAGGTAGGGCGATTGATCGAAGTCGACAAGATGGTGGCAAATCCCAGTAAAACAAAAATAAAAAGCCTAGGCGAATCAAACGCAAGCCTGACCTTTAAGGGTGATCAGGCGTATCCCAACTTCTTTTCAAGGGATAACTCCCCAGCGCCATAAAGAAATAGAACGCAAGAACCCGCTAGGCAGAAAACAGTACGTTTTCAACCCGTCAAACAAATTAGTTATGAAAACAACCCAACAATAATAAGATGGTATTTTGTAATCGTGTTGGGCATATCGCGAGAGAGTGCCGTTATGTCCCCAATCGCACACCAAGGATCACCGTCGGTAAAACGCAAAATTATGGCAACCATTTGTTCCGAAGAACAAATTTTAGCGCCAGTATTGCACTAGGCTATAGCCAGGGAAGATTGTGCCAATCAGTACCTTACAACGCGTACCAACCAAATTTGTATAACCTTCCCTCCAAAAGACAAAATAATTATCGGCCGACGGGAAATGCAAATTTTTCTAGCCGACGGCAAATAGTTAATTGGCCTAAGGGAAATGAAAACTTTTCAAGCCAACGGCATTGGCAGTCAGGGCCATTACCCGGCACTACCTTAAGAAATCCAAATTACCATAATAATATATGGCAAGATCAGCAAAAAAATATAAATCAATTAGCTAGAGATTCCACGAACATATCCGAATCTCTAATGCAGACACCGAAGTATGAAATAAATCAGCAGGGAAACGTTTCAGGCCCCTCAGAAGAATAAATTGGACCCAGAGGGCGCCTAGAATATTTTATAGGTCCAACCCAATAATAGTACCGTCTTGTAATAATAGCAACAATATATATATTTAATGATTTTTGTGTGGCAAATGTTTACTTTAAGGCTTTAATTGATTCTGGTGCAACGGTTAGTATCATAAACTCATGCGTATTTAATATGTTGCCTCCGCATATTAGGCGGCAAAGAAATTTTAATAATCCCAATTTAACTAGCGTGACAGGGCATAAATTGGATGCAAAAGGTTCAATTCGCCTAGACGTAAAAAGGGATAATAGAATTTTTCCGACAAATTTTATAATATGCGATTACTTTCCGTATGAAGCTATTATTGCAAATTTTTAAGGTCTAATAGAGTACAATTAGACGTGGCAAACGAAAGGCTTGTCTACCCGGCTAAGGTAGGGGAAGGAATTTCTACCTTAAGAAACTGTAACAGAGGTTACAAAGAAACCGTAACAATAAATAAAATTTCTGGAGGTATAATGTCGCAATCTTTTGAACCTCATGTCTCGCACGGAGGACATGGCATAATCAGAAATTTGTTCAATTATTCTGAGAGACATTGCAGAAATGAAGTAAATTTAAATAATAAGCGCAATGGACCAGCAAAAAGAAAAATAGCAGATACATGACGTTGTAAGTCAAATGAAATCAAAAAAAGATTGGAATTTTTGAAAAACATAATATTACCCAATGTCACGCTACGATATGCCACAGTAATTCACACTCCTACCATTATGAATATATTCGAATAAGAAAGTAAAGAAAAATTTTAAGGATCCGCGATTCGGAAAACAAAAATCCCTGCAAAAATAATACAAAGAATTAAAATATCACCGATAATTGAACCAGTGGATAGCAAATCTGAAATATGGTTTGCGATCCATCAAATGAAATTCCCGAAAATCTGTTATGGGAGGAACAGATTATATCTTACGACAAAGGAGAAAGTTATATTTGGGTAACTAATAACCACGAAAATTATACAATTACAATAAAAAAGGGGACGTGTTTAATTCAAATCCAAGTTATCTCGGAGAATGATTTAGATAGATGGGAAATTTCCAAAAGAAACCGAGTAAATGGCATTAAACCTCAATTAACAAATATCCTCTAACTAAATCGCAATTCTTAAACAAATTTAATACGGATCATATTACGGAATTAGACCTTAAGAAAAAATTATGCTAATTACTATGTAATTTTAAAGATTTATTTTCCGCATCTTAATATGAAATCGGACTGATACCATTCTATTAACACTAATTTTTAACGACTGATAATCCAGTAGCGAAAAAGCCATATCATGTGCTGTATAAGCACAAAGAGTGGTTAAAAAATAAAATTCATGAATTAGAAAAAAAATGAAATTATACGTCCTAACATAAGTCCGTATAGTGCACAAGTGATCTTGGTACCAAAAAAGAATGGTGATCTTAGACTTTTTGTAGACTATAGAGCCCTTAACAAACAAGTAATTAGTGATAAATTTCCTTTACCAAGAATAGATGAAATTCTTGACTCTATTTCCAGCAAAAAAAAATTTTTACTTCTTTAGATCTTACCCAAGGCTACCACCAAGTGAAAATACCCGAAAAAGATGTCTATAAAACCGCGTTTTCTACGACTGAATGTGGTTCATATGAATACTTTAGAGTACCTTTTGGACTTAAGACAAGTTCAAGCGCGCTATGTAGACCCTTATTACACCTGTTAAGAAGATTAAAGAATATCATACATTTTGTTGATGATGTCATGTGCGTGGGAGAAAACGCTGAACAACAATTAGCAGCATTAGCCAAGGTGTTTGAGAAGTTCATACAAGGCAATTTAAAATGCCGGCCTGAAAAGTAAATTTATCTCAACCAAAAATCGAATCTTTAGGAGTAGTGGTGACGCGAGAAGAGATTTATCTAGACCCTGATAAAGTAAAATTTGTTGAAAACCTCAAACCCCCAAGAACTATGAAAGAATTAAGAGGAATTTTAGGTCTTACTGGCTACTTTAGAAAATTCGTGCGCAATTATGCCCAAATTGCAAAACCCTTCACGAAGTTAACTAAAGGGAACTCCCAAAATGTTACCTGGTCTCAAGAAGCTCAAATTTCCCTAGACCGTCTCAAAAGGCACTCACTTATGAATCAATATTATCCCTACCTGATTTTGAAAACGGAAAATTTGTGGTCACAACCGATGCTAGTTCAAAGGGCATTGATGCTATTCTTTCGCAAATAATTTCCTTAGGAAACCCTGATCCTTCTAACCTTCTAATAAAAAAAATTAGAAAAGGTTATATGCTATTCGAGTAGAACCTTATCAAAAGGCGAAAGTAGTTATTCCGCCCCAAACTTAGAATTATTATCTATAATCCACCACTTGGGCAAATTTAGATACTATTAAATTGGTAAAAAATTTATACTACGATCAGACCATAAAAGCTTGCAGTACCTGCGCACATTTGAAAACCCCACGGGCATTCTAGCTAGATGGATTATGAAAATCCAAGATCTAGATTACGAATTTGAATATTTAAAAGGTAAACAAAATGCAGCTTGTGACTTTTTGAGTAGATAGCCAGAAAATATCCGTCGGACGCCGAGGAAAATGGACTTAACGCTATCAATGCTAAGAGTAAACATAAATGTAAGAAAAACAAAGTCAAAGACACAGTAAAAGAAAATAAGTAAAAGTATTGTCCCTTGTCATTAGAAAATATAAAAAGAAAGCAAAAAGGACGAAATGTGTGTAGCACTTATTAATTATTTTGTGAATGATGATGCGTTACCAGATAAATTCAAAACTCTTAGAAAAGAGATAGATAATTTTTACTATGATCTTGATGAAGAAATACTATGCAGAATCGTGACTGCTGAGGCAAATAGAAACCAAACCTCAATAATACCTGTATTGCCCCAAAACTTAATAACACCTGCATTCGAATATTTTCATTCAGATATAGGTGGACATTTAGGAGTAGCAAAAACTTTCCATAAATTAAAACTATATTTTTACGTGCCATCGGCAGTAACAAAACTCAAGGAATTTGTAAGTACATGCGAAGCGTGTAACTTAAGAAAAAGCCCCCAAGCTTATCCTAATCCTCCAATGGGAAGAGTCCCGGTAGCGAGATTCCCCTTCAATATTGTCTCATTTGATTTATATGCAACCAGTGGAGGGTTACTTGTTTCCAACAGAGGCCACACTTGTGTTCTTTCAGTTAGAGATCACTTTTCCGGATCTACTTTTGCAAAAGCATCAAAAAATCAAGGTGCTTACGCCACGAGTGAGGCGTTAGCGAAAGTATTTAAAAAATTTGGCATTCCAAATAAGGTTTTAAGTGACAACGGAAGCAATTTTGTTTCAAAAGTAACAAAAGACTTAATGAGTTTTCTTAACATAGAGAAATTGGTGACTTCCCCATATCACCTACAAGCTACTGGTAAAATAGAAAATAGGCACAAAATATTTTCGAATGTATTAAGCATTTATACAAAAGACAGCAGGGACGATTGGCATCAATTCTTACCTTATTTAATCAACATAATCAACACTGCTTATTCAGAACAAACCAAAGACAACCCTTTTTATTTACTTTTTGGTCGTGATTTTAAAATCCCCTATGACGAGATTATTGAGTCCCGACAATATTACAATAACTCGGAGGATTACAAATAAGAATTCATAAATAAGATAAGGAAAACTTATAAAATAGTAAAACAAGAGTTGGAAAAATATAAAATAAGTCAAGAGTTAAGAAACCTACCCAAAATCAAAGGGAATATAGATTTTAAGATAGGAGATTGCGTCTACCTCAAAATGAGGCAAAAGCGGAAGTAAAAGAAACTTTCCAACAAATATTCTGGACCGTACAGAATAGTCAAAAAGTACGATAACTATTATACTTTTAAAGTAGTGAACCCTGATAATGGATGAACTTACAAGGCACATGTTAGCCGAATAAAAAGAGCAAAATTTTCAGAAAGATGGGTACCGCGTCCCTCGTCTACCGATTCGTCAGAGGTAGAAAATGAGCCCCCTAAATCAAGATTGGCTGAGGCTAAAACGCAGTTTCTCTTTTTGCTGATTAAGAATTTAGACTCTTGGAAATGGGATTTAAACTTAATTAGGGGAAGTTTAATTTATGTAGGAATTATCTTTAGAAAGAAAGAATTCTATTTTTTTGTATTTTAAATGTATCACATATTACTCACGGTACATATAGGGAAAATGTAAAAATGCTGAATAATGCCATTAACCTAACATTACACGTTCAGAAGATACAAGCTAGTGTAGCAAATTACCAGAGATAAAATTGAAATGATATCTAGGAAAATCTCAAAAACTGTAAATGTAATGAATTATTTAAGGAACGAAGTGGACCGCGTGTTGACAGACGCCAGCCTTACCATGGTATCACTCGATAAAATTACCATGTCACTACTAAATCTGGCGACAGATGTTAGTAAGTTTGAGCTCGCATTATTTGCCCTCACGGGAGGAGCTTTGTCTTACGACCTAGTAGATCCTTCTAACCTAGAAAGTATGTTAGACGAAATAAAAACGCACCTAACGTTTGGCTTACACTTACCCGTAGAGCCAGAAGTATCAAATTTATTTTTTTACTATACCAAATTAAAAGTCCACATCACGGAAATAAATGAACAGTTATTTGCAGTAGTAACAATTCCATCGATAAACCAACAATCCCTAAACGACTTGTACAAAATTTTAATCTTCCCTGCGGATATAAAGAAGATTAATACATTTATGACTATCACACCTGAAGCAGAGCATTTGCTAGTTAATCGGAATTGATAAAAATACACCCTAGCCAATCCGCAAAACTTAAAAGAGTGCTTATTATTAAAAAACCTAGTATGCCAGCTTACGTTACCTATATATAATGTCAAATCTGAATCTTGTATGTTAGATATATTCTTAAAAGACACCCAACAGGAAGAAATACCTGATTCATGCAAAGCCTTGATAGGAAGTACTAAACAAGAAATATTCATACATCTTAGAAATGATCTTTGGTTATTTTCTGTTCCAAGAGAACAGAAAATGTTGTTCCAAGAGAACAGAAATGTGTTGGAACTTTGTCTTGTTATAATAATACAGAAAGAATAAATCCAAGTTACAGGACAGAATTACTGTTACAAGATGTGGGTACGATAACCATAAAACATGGATGTCGACTTGTAACTAAAGAGTCAACTGTTCGAACGCCGTTAATTACCACGAGCGCAAATATAATAAGTCCTAAAGTAATCCATTTTAATGCAATTAACCTGTCTTACACTATTCCCAATATAGAAAGTGAGGAAATGAAAACCTCGATATGGTCCGAAATAGAACAGATTAAAGGGACATTAAGGTTTACAAAAATAAGAGTAGTGTTAGATTCCCAGATTCCTCTATTTACAAATGCGGACCAGAGATTTACTCATATAAATACCAAGTACGGACTGTTATTAGCCAATGTCCGTCTACGATTACGGCGGACTTTATGCTTAATATTTACAATCTTCCTGACCATTGAATCATTACTGGACTTAAACGATGACAAAATTCTGAAATAAAAGCGGCTAAATCTGTAGAAATAGCTCGGTGAAACGAATGAAATGCAGAAGTTAAACCCGGATCCCCATGATGACGTCTAAGCCAAGAAAAAGGGAAGACATTAGAAAACGACTGGGTATAGAGGTTTTCAGTCGTCCTTGTTGTGTGTGGCTCCCTGATTGTATGTGTAGTTTATGTAAAACCGTGTGATTACTACGCTGCTGTATGCGTTTCTTAAACAGCACGGACGTGCGTGAACAATAAAGGCATGAAATATGTTGTAATCTGAGACCTAAAATTTAACAATGTAGAGTAACTTATGTTTAAAGGATTGTTTTAAATCTAAGGGAGAATTAAATAAGTGTTGAAGAATTAAATAAGCCTTGTATCGTCGTTTCATTTCTCAAAACAAATTAGAAGAAATCTCTGTTTTAGATTTCCCAATGGGAATTCTATGTATCTGAAAACAACATGATAATAATGTTGTTTTATTAAAATCAATATTTTTGTAGTAATATTAGTGTATGTATTTAATATTGTCTTGTAGGGTAAGATTCACCCTAAAATGCACCCAATCGTATGGTTTATTATGTGTTATGACGACTTGTTTTAAAGAACGTGTGATTCTGCCTCGTTATTTTTATTACAGGAAGTGGAATGACATATTGGAAATCGATCATTACAATGCGTAGTCCAGTGCAGTTACAACCTAGTAGCATCTATTTTCATCATACCTCAACCAACGAAGAATACTCACCATAGACTCCGGGCAATTTTCTTCCTAGCTTCGTTTACGAAAATTATAGTTACCTTTTGATCGTTGTTTCGTCGACCACAAACCATATTACGTATTAGGTAACACTATATTTGAATCTCAGTATCCAGTGCATTATCAAACTATATAATCACATAAATCCTGAGAACCCCAACGACCAGTACAAGATATAAGTACATAAATATCACCCTTGATAATCATTATGGACCCATGTACCATACGATTGTATAGTCATGATATTTGATGAACCCAAAGATTATTCATGTTTCGCAGATTCACGCGTCGAATCCCTTTCGACCATTTTTCGGAATCAATCCTATCACCTCTATCAAATGCGAAAAAATAATATCTCTGTTATCCCATACATGCTACGAGATAATTTCTGAAAAATAGACCTGGAAACCAACCATTGAATTAAAGAAACAACAATTAACCCCAGTCACTAACCCCTCAGTGATAATATACCCCTCCCACAAGTTAAAGACAATATGTTGAAGGAGTCACGGAAGTTTGATGTCGATCCATTCCAAATCCCAATACCAATTTCCCTGTGATTAACCAAGGAATCACCGCAAAAGTTAATAGACGCAAACCAGGCACGAACAATTTTATAAGAGAACTGTAATCTCTAAGTGCACACACGAACAATTTTATACGAGAATTACATTCTCTATGTACTTTAAAATATCCAAAGAAAGATATGCTGAGAAGAAAATCAACCCAATCCGGACTGTGTTGATAATAGATCAAGTCCCAAGTCTCAACAGTCCCAGTGTTGAACCCCTTAACGATAAGGCAACTTAAGAACTATTCAAAAAAACAGCAGGTGAGAATGAACTCTGACATGAAAATTCCACACACCTGTACCTGGGAGTATCATTTCCCGTTTGACAATTAGAGAAAGCGTCTCGTCCAAGATGAACATAACCAAGTTCGAACTGTTCTGTGAGGAAACTATATTGTAAGTGTTTTAAATTTTTTCGCCAAGACGAAAGGAGTGAACGACAATAATTTATAATACAAGTATTGAGTACTGTCAAAGATCACAAAGGTTATGAACTAGGTTTAAGTTCACACATTTTACATTTTAAAAACGTTGAAAACTTAAAAATTCCAATGATACAGTAGTAATATTATAAAGCGAAAGGTTCTAATGAAACCGTTATAAGCCTTACCAGTGAACAAGGTAAACTTTATACTGTGTGTTTTAAATTGTTCTTATATGTAGTGTTAGATGTTCAGATAGAGATATGTGTAGCGTCGTCGTACTATTTTTTTAATTTAGCGTAGATAGGAAGCATAATTATCCTATAGTTAGCAAAGGATAAGAACTTGTAAAAGGTGAATTGTCAAAAAAAACTTCATAGTAAAAGTAGAATAGTCTCAACCTTGTTGGAAATGTAAAAGTCATCAGTGTTAGATGTAGAAAAAAAAATCTTTAGTATAGTGGCTAGGCTAGAACCATAGATAATCTCACTCTGGTAGATGAACTTTAGATAGGGATGTATAATAAAATAAGAAAAGTAATACAGAAAATTTTTAGCACTCCTGATTAAGCTTATATAAAAGTATAAGTAATACAATGTCAATTAAAATGACGTAGGACCAATAGTAAATAAATCGCGAATATTTCAAAAACCCAAAGGCAAGCAAATCCTAATGAAGGGACGTCATTAAATAATGTGAAGGGTAATATGTACCATAAGTAATATGTGATATATTTAAAATACAAAACAATAAAATCCTTTCTTTCTAAAGATAATTCCAACATAAATTAAACTCCCCCTAATTAAGTTCAAACCCCGTTTCCAGGAGGTCTAAATTCTTAATCAGGAAAAAGAGAAACTGCGTTTTAGCCTCAGCCAAACAACAACGCTATTCGGTTTTGAATTTCGCTGAGATATTTGGTAATAAAAAAATGCTAGACACAAAGTTTCTCAGGAAGTTTAAGTTATAAGAGCAGTATCAATGTTTAAATCATCGAAAATATTTAAAACAAATTATTGGATGAACGGTTAGCATAATGAAGTGAGTTGGTAAACATAATAACAAGGTAGCGACCCCCTCCACAGGACTTGAGCCAATCGTGAAATAGCACTCAGAGCGCAGAAGCAGGAATAATTTTAATATAGTGAAGAAAAGTGTTTTTCGGGGCATTCGTGGATCAGATTCATTATTATGGGCATTCAGTTGTCATAATCTGTTCGATTCATTTGTCAGAACTACTATTAGAAACATTCTTTGACAGAATTATCATTATGCAGTCATTGTAGAGATTTGGTCGTTATTATCTCTGCTTCTGTTGTTGTCAGTTGAAGTGGAGCACTGTTGTACACCCAAATGTAAGTCTCAATAAAACTATTGCTTTTCTATTTGTGTTTGTTTTATTTATATGTCTGTATCTAATCGCACTGCAGGTAACTAGTTCGTAGGTCTCCATCAGTAACGGTCCCAAAGGAATCTGATTTCTACTTAACATTAGAGGCAATTGACAAGAAGATAACTCGAGGAAAAGAGGTTACATTTATATAGATACGCATTTTATTTTCTCTCTAAGATTGAGACTGGCATGGTTAAAAAAATCCCCCTCGGAAGAGATCTTTTGTTTGCAATTAATGATAAAAGCGATATCATTGATGGAGATTAGCTAGATCCCAATTGTCAAAATTTAGTTATCTTTGATGACTTTGTAACAAAGAAAAGATAAAAAATTGAAGATTTATTCGCGAGAGGTAAAAAACGAAATACATCAATAATCTATGTTTCTCAGAGCTATTTTGATACACCCAAAAATTATACGATTAAACTGTAAGTATTTTGTATTTTTTCAAATGTTGTAATTCAAAAGAAATTCATAGAATCAGACAAAACCATGCATCTTACTTGAAAAAAAAAAATATCAAGTACTTCAATCAAGCAACAAGGAATCATGGATTTTTACTAATTGATTTGAAAACAAATGATGAATATCTCAGGTACAGAAGGAAATTTGATATTTGCTTAATGAAATTTGTGTATACTAAATGAATAAGTTTGGAAGTTTAGGAAGTAAATATCGGACGTATACAAATAACAAAAGTAGATTACTGGATGAGGATGATAATTTTGATTTACAATTGAAATGATTAACTAATCTAGGTGATCCAAAATCAGAGAATGATATTGTGAATTTATATAAATGTTAAAATTATTTTAAACGCTTTCAAGGGTGAAGTTGTTAACCAACAATTTCTTACAAATGAGTATTTAAGTGAGGATATTTATAGTTTAGCTATAATTTATCAATCACCTGGCAATATATTGACTAGAATGTTGATGACAAAGGACTATTAGTTAAAATTAACCAAAGAAAATATTAATGCAGAAAATAGAAGAATTAGAAAGGTTGCAAACTCAGAAAATGGTGCAGATGCAGTTAATCTTTCAGCGTTATTAGTAAATTCGAAGTGTTTTATGTGTTTAAGTGTTTAAAATTTATATTAAATATACTTCAAAAAGATCCTGATGAAGCGTTTAAAAAGAGAATGAAAAGGAAGGTTGAAGTAAGAATCAAGCCTACAAACCTATGAAGTTTTTTTTGAAAAGAGTATTACGAAAATTTTACATTGGAATTTTATCTATAAAAATAATTCTCTAATAAAATGAAGAGTATACAATTTGTTTATCAGAATTCCAAAAACAAAATTAAAACGTGTTTTGATGAAAAACAAAAATGTAAAGTGTGAGTAGCGCATACAAAAGTCAATGAATGAGAACCTGTCAAACTATTACTTCATAAAAGACAGGTGACTAAGATATAACAATATAAAAATGAAAATAAAAGATGTGATATTGATTTATCCTATAGACAACTACTTCAAAACTATCCATCATTACCGTTCTTATCTCTTCTCAATAAATTTGAAATCAAATAAAAATCTGACTTTATTGAATATACAATTCCTTTATCTCCTCCTCAAAAAGTAAAAATAAACAGATGTTTAAAAAACAGAAAATTGCCGAATTCGAATAGAAAATATTATTGTTTGTAAAGAACCAGTTAAGCTATTCCTTAATTGTAAACAAATTGAACAAATTGAGCAAGGAAAAATAAAGAACAAAGATGCCTATATAAATATATCATATCGTCAACTGATTCAAAATGGTGGCTTACTTCCATTTTTAATACCATTAGCAGCTGCAATAGGTAAAGCTGCCCTAAAAAGCGGTGCATCTGCATTAGGTACACATGCTGAAAAGATAATTTTGGAGACCGAGCTGCCTTTCCTTGACGATAACTAGAAGTTCAAATAGAGATAAAATCCTTATAATAGACAGTGTTTCACAAACAGTGATTGAAATTCACAAAAAATACCAGATATTGTGGTCACGTATTCAGTGACAGTCATCAGTATTAAAACTAAACTAAAACAATTAAAACAAAAGCTTATATACGAAATAAAATAAAACTAAATATTGTTTAATTATCTAATTCCTTTCAAAGACTTGAGTTCTCTCAATTCCTTTAATTCACTATGGTTGAAAGAAAATAATTGATAACGCTACTGATTCTTCCAATTCAAAGAATGCTCGCTTTCAAAAAACGGGGAATGTCAGAAAGAATAAAAAAAATACATTATACCACTGAAAAATATTGATATATTGAATAAATTAAGTCATGTTTCTTATTTTCAAGGTGTTTTTCTTGAGATAACTTACTAAATAGAATAAAGAAAAAGGAATTTGATGTTGTCAATTATGACTCCATCGGATCACCTGGGACGCGTTGGACTTTTCAATGATCCCAAGTGCTCACTTGTAGAATTTTATGATTCTTTTGAAATCCAACCTGGAAATGAAATTGTAAACTACTTTAAGACTTCAAATAAACAAATCGCTTATCATTCTACAAATTTCAAAATTTCAAAGACGGGAATTGTGGTCATTTGTGTGTTGATTATATAAAAAGAAGATTTAAGGGAATGGATCCACAAAATTTTATCTAAAGTTTATTTTTAAATATAAATGGAAGAAGAACTAGAAAAGAGAGTATTTGTTTATAGTAGAAATTTTGGATATAATGGAAATGTTAGTAATGCTTTCTTAGTATTTAAATTTATATTGAATGCTTCAGGTTTATTTGTGCTGGCTATGTTACCCCTTGCTTCTTGAAGTATTGAGACAGTTCTGGTTGAAATACTTGAAAAATATCTAAGAATATTAGAAAGAAAGGTTGAATACAAAAGTTCTTATTCATTCTATTTAGAATTGCTTGCATTGCTTGCATGTTTGAATGGAATAAATCGGGTGAATTGACCAGTGATAAAATAATTAAAAGAGAACTAGAATTACGGAGAACATTACAGTTTGTTCCCTGTGAAAAATATTTGAATCGGGTGAAATTAGATGGTTATAAATATTACGTAAAACCTGGAACGTCCAAAAATAATATTTAAAAATAATTCAAGAAAATTTAAGTTTTTTTGCAAAACCCCTCCCCCTGGCAGTTATTAATTTTTATTTTTTGATTTTTGATGTTGGTGATCTCACATGAGCCTGGATTCTGAGGCAAACCTACCACGGTTTTTGTTTGGAGGGAAGCCCTCAGCTTCTTATTACTTTATCTGTGGCCAGAACTGCTAAGCGTAAAAACAGTGAGAGTCAAACTGTTCGACCGCAATCGATGATCAGTCAGCCACCTTAGCAATTCGGCCATGCTGGCCTGTAATGAGAGTTTAAACTATCTTTTTGGGTTTCATTTGACAAATAATATCATAAAAAATTCTTTAAGTCTTAAAATTTTTCTTTTCGTTACTGAATATTTTATTTTCTCTCATCTGTATCGCAACATTCTTACAAAATTTCCCGGCTACTGCACTTGAGCCGCGTTAACCAGCGTGTTGACCAGTTATGCCCCGGAGACATGTTTAGAGTTATAAACGAAATGGGATGTTAATATATAAAATGTTTTCAACTTGGAAATTTGTTTAATAAAATTTATCAACTAATAAATGGAGAAACTTTCAAGCGAAATGAAAATTGAAAATAAATACAATCAAACTATTAGGAAAGAAGACTTGGATCTAGGAATAGAATATACAATCAAAGGAACGAAATGTGTAAAAACTGGCTATGGAAATAAACTCGTTATTATTATTGATTTTAAAGGTGAAATGGTTTACCTTTTTTGCACCTAAGCGTTTTGACTCTAAGGCAGCTGTTCTTGAAAAGAAATTAAAAACATCAGATATAGGTATGATTTTAAAGGTTGTTGAAAGAAAAAATTAAGAAAATATACATTATTTAGATAATGATACTGAACTATCCACTAAACATTAAATTATATTAAGCTTTTATATTGGTAGTATAGTAAAAAATCCTTATTTCATAAGACCTGTTTTGAAAACTCATGATGGGAAATTGTAAAACAGTCGAGAATTTTCATTTAAAATGCTGTGAATTAAACTGAAAAGGGGGTAAATTGACGGGGTGATCTAGGTAGGGCAGAAACCTGTGTTCATATTGTGAAAAGTATGAAAATTGAGAATAAATTTGATTACCAAGGACCTGCTTTCATTTTGAATGTAGGGATGAAAAATGTTTCAAATGTGCAATATTTGTTTTTAAAATGGTGGGAATTCAATTGAAAATGAGGTAAATTGATGGGTTGATCTAGGTGGTCCAGAATCTATTTACTATGCTACTTATTGGATATACAGTATGAATAGAGGCCATTTGCAATCGTGGGCCCATATTGATCACAATATGGTTTTCTACGGTTGGTGCCTCTGTTCAATCAACAAGAATATAAATCTTACGAAGCAATTTTAAGGCTAGCACCTCCTTCTCATTGTATATTAATGTCTATAAATATGAGCTTTTCCCTTCCAAGAAGCCCGAAAAAAAAGAGATCAGACCCAGAAGATTGATCCACTAATCATAATTAACATCTTACTATTTAATTTACTAGGCTATAATTTCCTTGATGAGTACCTCTTCACAAGGTTACCCTGCAATGTTGTTAGGAGTCATGGCTTTGGTTAGGAAAATCCCTTAGGCAGGATTGTTTTGTTAAGGGTAAGGACAGAAAAAGAAGCTTATGACAGAGTAGAGACCCCAAACCATCTCCCACGACCAGGTTGAACTGGTCTCGAATTTTTCTTACAATAATAAGGACGATGAAACATTATTATCCTAAGAACAACACCTTTACAAAGAACACAAGAAAAGGGAATTACTCAGTCATATACCAGGCCCAATTGGGCTCTTTTCCCTTGGAATCCGGCTGCTCAGTCGGTACTTTCCGGAATAAAATCTATGAGCTTCTGCCGTGAAACTTGAAATTATAAGCATGGAATTCTAGTTCCAGTGACTAAACTATCATATCACCTTCATTCTTAAGCCTTGCATTTGTATTTTTGAATCTAGTGCTTTTCTTCCTGGTCAAGGAATAAGTGACATACGTGGACAGTAGCAACTTTAGTGTCTATAACCACCTAATAGATATTGAGGCTGTTTTTTTCTTTCTTAATTTAGTCGTAGGTAACCGATTTCATCTTTGTCATTGGTGGAAAGACCTTCATAACAATTTAAAACCCGGTTGAATTCTTCCTAAAATAATCCAAACAAAGCTACTTATATGGATCTTCTTCCGGATTGGAACAATATAACAACCTGAGTTTTCATATGTACCTGTAGGCTACATACCAAGCTACAATTGACCTAAAACGGGGTGGTTCAATTGTTGGTTTATGTAATGTCCCAATGAAACACAAGGATTTTCATCGTATGTCCTGCCCCGAGATTGAACACACTCCCAACCTTTCCAAAATTAACTAGTTCTTGGGTTTGCATTTGCTTTAAGGGTTTGAGAGAGAGACTTTTTGGATGTAAGTTCAGAATAAATACTTGGCAACTGATCAGCTACTCTTGATGCCTCGGAAAAGAGTTATCTAGTAGCTCCAAGACTACCTGATAAAATTCAATTTAAACACTAAAACAATTCTGGTTATATCCCACTAAACATCGTCATCTTACACATCCTTTTCTTCTGCCTATCATAAAGAATTTTTTCTCGCTAGATGATAGCACAGACTTGTTAATGCATCAAGATCTATAGAATAGATCCCTTAAACTAGCTCAGAAATGTCGCTTGTTTGAGACTTAAAACAATGAAAAATGAAACATTAATTTTTCTTCTGTCTCCAGGTGATGGTAAAGTCTTTATTTATTGTTGTTATTTTAATGTTGTTTTTCTTATTTATATTTTTTCTTTTCATATGACATTTTCTTTTACTCATTTGATGCAGGAAAAATTTTAATTTTCCAAAGGAAAATTAAAATTTATTTTCCGGAAAACCAAAGGAAAGTTTTGATCAAGCCAAAATCAAATCTTGTCTTTACTATCTTCTAAGCGTACGAAAACTCAAGGTATATCCTTAAATTTTGAGAACAACTTTCTTTTTCGTCTTTCTTGAAATTTCAAAATGAATTGTAAAGTGACCATTTTAAATAAAATTGTCTATATCTTCGTTTTACAGTTCAGCGTACAAAAAGACAACATGAGAAATTCATTGAAGAAAGTGTTGACTCCCTCAATGATGAGCTGGAAAACTTGGCTGTTGAATCGGAGAAGCTTTTGTCTGAAACTGAACGTTTTCTCAAGAAAATTGAAAGGAAGTACTTGAACAAATCAGAGTTTGGCAGCAGTATTAAGGCCATGCTTAAATTGGCAAATCCAAGCTAAAACAGCCTGACTATGAAGATCATTCTATAAGGTTGTGATACAAGAAAATAATAACTATAATTGTGTCTCTGTTGATAATGATCAAAGACAAGGTTCATTGGCGGTGAATACATTGCCCCATAAAAATTAATGCTTATAAAAATTTTTATGAGGCAATCATGGCTTTATTTTATATAACGCTTTATTTTCTGTGATACTGTTAAAAAAATTCAATGAGCATTATGTGCACTTCAGTCAACACAATTTTGTCATTAGAGGGATTGAATGAAATCACAAATTTTGTTAGAAAGAAGAAATTTAGGCCTATCCATATTGTTACTGTCTTGTTATTCGCTTGCATACGGAAAATAAACCAAATTGTGGTTCTAGAAAGATTTTTGTTCTTGAAAAAAATAAATCTTGTTTTCCAAGATTTTAGTCTGACCCAGAAATAACGTATTCGCTATTCTCTTTATAAAAATTGAGACCTTTCACTAAATTAAACAAACACATTATAGTAACTTAAATGAAATATTGATACAATATAATTGAAAACAAGAAAAAAATGACGATGTAATAATCGTCATTGCAACAGAATTTTGTATTTGGATCCTCTATTTAAAACTACTGCTACTAACAACTTTCCGCAGCACAAAGCCGTCTGAGGCCAACACAGATACGCATACTCCTCCTTCATTCTAGTCTATTCAAAGTCTCCCTCTTTACACCCTCCCAGGAAGTTCCCATTTTCTTTAAATCTTTCTTTATGATATTTTCCCACCCCAAACGAGGAACACCTGATTTCTGTTTAGCCCTAGACGGTTGGCCAAGAAACAAAATCTTCAACAATCTGTCATCCTTCATCGGCAGATCGTGCCCTAGCCATCTCAACCCTTCTTGCATTATAGCCCCAGAAAGCGGGATAGAACAACATTTTTCGGAGAGCCTACTGTTTTAAATACGGTCAGCCAGCCGGGTACCCAGAACAATGCGTAGGCAATTTCTCCGGAAAACATCTAGCAAATCTTCATCCGCTCTTTGGAGCGCCCATGCTTCAAAGCCATATTTGACCACTGTCATCACTGTACTTTCAAATATTCTAATCTTGGTTTGCAGCATTATCTTCCTAATCTTCCTATTTTTTTAATTTTTTTTACTGTGAAAAAAATGCCCTGAGCCTTGGTTATTCTACTTTTAACATCTTCATTACTCCCACCGCCCTTACTGATACATAATTTTAAAAAAAAATCCTTCCAAAAAAGAAGTTTTCTAAAGAAAAGTAAAGGCCACATTGAACTTAACATCCGAAGAAATAGAAACCTACAATAACTCAAAACTCAAAACAACCAGAAATTACTGTTAAAGAATAGATGAAATCCAAAACGAACATAAATTAAATAAACATTATAGCAAAAAAAAACATACAACAGGTACTAATACAAATGAATAAATAAATCTCAAAACGAGTAAATCTTAAGTTGAATATGCAAATCAAGCTTAAAAAAACAAAAACATTTCGCTATTGAGACATAAATGAACCCCAAAACGGACAGAAATTAAATAAACCATCATAGCAAACAAACAAACAATAGTTACGTATCTAAATGAGTAAACAAATCTTAAAACGCTCAAAACTTAAATTGAGTATACAAATCCAGCTTGAAACGAACAAAACTCTCTAGAAAGAAGAGTTTGGGTTTTGCTTCCTTCTTTCACTGTAAAATTCTAAAACCTACTGCATCATTTGCGCTTTACTGAAAACTATATATGTCTTGAACAGTCTTGAAAAGTACAAATAAAATCAAATTGAATGTTTGACATATACTGAAATTAATTGTTTAATGATCATCAGTTCAAGATTTTATTTCACTGTAATTTTATTTTTATTTTTATTTCTGCAATAACTTGAAAAGCAAATATTTTTAATATATTCATTTTCAGTGAAGCACCAGTGACGTAGTAGGCTTTAGACTTTTACAGTTAGGGAAGGGGGAAGTACCCAAACTATTGTTTGTAGTGAAGCTATGTTTGTCTTAAACAGTCTTGGAAAGAACTAATAAAATTAAACAAAATATTGACTTACAATGATATTAATTGCTGAGAGCTCATCAGTTCAAAATTTAATTTTACTATAATTTTTATATTTATTTTCGATGTTGTAATAGGTACAAAAGAACATATTTGTAGTATAGTTTGTTCTCAGTAAAATGCCAATGACGCAGTAGGTTTTAGACTTTTACGGCGAAAGAAGGAGGCAAAACCCAAACTCTTCTTTGTAGAGATTTTTGTTCGTTTCAAGCTGGATTGGCATATTCAATTTAAGTTTCACTCGTTTTAACATTTATATACTCATTTATATTAGTACCTATTGTAATGAATTAATCTGAATATTGAATTATAATGATATTAATTGCCGAAGGCTCACCAGCTTAAGAACTGTTTCACACAGACCGGATTTAAAGCTTTGACACTTCTAGGCTAAAGTGTTTTTGCCGCTCTGTTTTCGCAAGATTTTCGTGGGAACTCCGACAACTTCGGGAATAGTGAAAGTCGTAGGGCCTAGTGGGCCTATTGGTAAGTCCGAGTCTGGTTTCAATGATACTTTCATATTATTTTCATTGTTGTAATAAGAACAAAAGAAAATATTTGTAATATAATTCCTTTTAGTAAAGCACCCAAAGGCGCAGTAGGCCTTTTACTTTTACCGTTAGAGAAACTGGCTGTAACCAGACTCTTGTCTGTACTAAAGACACGATTCAGTAAAAGTATATCTCCCCTACTCCCTGAAAATGACCGCGGTCTAACAACCAACCCTTAATCAAATTCTCACTTTTCTTTGAATTCTGTTCTCCCAATTATTATAAAAAAAACTAAATTTGCAGAACTTTGTATCCACTTAAATAAGAGAATGATAATTTTAAGTAAGAGAATTTGTTATTTAAGTAAGAGAATAATACTTTTACCGTTTTGGAAACGCGAAATAGCCATACTCTTGTTTTTAGTGAAGACATCATTCATTAGAAGTACATAACCCCAATTGTTTCGGAGAGAATAGGGGAAAAACTTTTGGGAATTTTTTTAGTTAATCTTTGTTCGTTTTTTGATTGCTAAAAGTTTCAAGTTTTTAAATAACTTCTTATTCCAAAATAAGATTTTTCTTTTCAACATCAAACTTTCACCAAAGTATCAAAACTAGTATCAAAGTAACAATATCGAAGTACCAAAGTATCAAAGTAAAGAAAGGATGAAAGTTCACAAGGTATCAAAGCAATTAAAGTATCAAAATAACAATAAGCAGCTTGCACAACCTACAGGCCTTGCATGGTAAATCAAAGCTACCCCGTAAATCACTAAATCCAAGTATCTTAGTAAACAGAGTATCAAAGTAACAACAGTTAAGTTCCGTAACTCAGAGCCATTTCCCCGGAGTTGGGAGGAGGGGCAACAATGGAAGCATAGTTATTTTGCCTTTGAACTATTTTGAACAAAATGGCTATCTCCAAATTTTGACCGTATGCCCTTTGGGAAAGTGGGGCGTAGGGCTAGTTTGCCATTGATCACTTTTGACTCTAAAAAAGAGCTAGAAGCTTACATTCCCGATATGATTAGCCCCCTACAAAATTAATAGGACCAACCCTTCCACAGAACCTTATATTCTAATAATGGGCAACTTACATAAGCTAAATTCCTTGCAGATTTCCCAACCCTTTAAGTTATAGTAATTAGAATTTTGGACTATTTTTAACAAAATTGCTATTTCAAAACTTTGATAAGATGCATTTGAAGAAAAAAGCCACAAGGACGGGGGAGGGGGTATTGTTACTTTTTAATCACTTTTGATTTTTAAGAACTTACAACTTACATAAGTTACAATTCTTGTCCCGGGTGTTATGGAGGATTTCTCAGTCCCTAATTCATAGTAATCTGTTTGATCTGTGTAAGGGGTATTCATACGACAACCTCTTACACATAAACTAATATGCCCTCGAGGAATAACTTACAACAATTGCCCCCAGACTCTGAGAGGATGTTTTGACCCCGGAGTATTTGTTATTTGATCTTAAACGTACTTTCAACAAAATGCCTCTCAAGATTTTGATTGCTTGCATTTGGGTAAAAAAGGCATTGGGGCGGGGGGGGGATATTTTCCCTCCGATAACTTTTGACTCTTAAGAGGTACATTAGAAATTCTAATTTACAATCAAATAAGCCCTCTCCGATCACTCCTTTCATAAAAACCTCATATGCTCCAGGGCACATTTTACAACACTTCCCCCAAATTCTGGGGGGGGCTGTTTTATCCCTGGAGATTTTGTTATATTATCTTTGGTCCAATTTGAACAAAATGGCTATATACGAAGTTCGATTGGACTCATTTGGCAAAAAGAAGGTTGGGAGGAAGGGGGACTAGTCACCATTGGATCGCTTTTCACTCTTGAAAGGTGAATTAGAACTTTCAATTTCTAATCATTTGTGTCCCCTCCATAGTTTGTACGATAATCTTTTCCGTAAAAACCTTATATGCCCCCACGGCATAAGTTACAACTCTTCCTCTGGCTCTGGGGGGGGGGGGATGTTGACAACGAAGTTTTTTTTATGTTATTGTTGGACTTTTTCAAACAAACTGGGTATTTCAAAATTTTCAATTGATGCACTTGGAGAAAAGAGGGTGTTTGTGTCATGGGGGGGGGGTTAGATGTCCTCTGCTAAATTTTGACTCATGAAAAGGTAACTAGAACTTTCAATTTCCAATCAAATGCCACCTTCTAAGTGTATACAACCACCTTTTACATAAGAATCTTATACGCCTCCGGGGCATAACTTAAAACACTTGCCCCCGGGTTCTGGGGGGCTGTGTCGACCCAGGAATTTTGTTATCTGATGTTTGAACTATTTTAGTGAAATGCCTATCTCAAAATTTGTATCGGATGGATTTGCAAAAAAAAAGGACTAGGGGTGGGTGGGTATAGTTGGGCTCGAATCTCTTTTGACTCTTAAAAAGTGAACTAGAACTTCCACTTTCTAATCAAATGAGTCTTCTTTCAAGTCCTGGGGGGGGGGATAATGGCCCTTCAATCTCTTTTGACTCTTAACAAGTGAACTATAACTCAATTTCAAAACAAATGAGCCCTCTCTGAAATTTATACGAGCATCCCATCCATAGGACCTATATATGCCACCAGGGCATAACCTACAACGCCTTCCCCCGGGCCCTGTCCTTTAGACACCGGAGTTTTTGTTATATGATCTTCAAACTATTTTTAACAAAATGGCTGCCTCAAAATTTTTATTAGATGCATTTGGAAAAAAGGGGCGGGGGGGGGCTAGTTGCCCTCTGATCACTTTTGATTCTTGAAAACGGCACTAGAAATTCGGATTTCCACTCGAATGAGCCCCTTCCGAAGTTTATACGACGACTTGTTCCATATGAAGTGCCTTCGGGGAAAAAAATAATAAAACATTGGAGCCGTATGGTCTTTATATTAGGCAACGCTATAGCGTTGCTTCTGACACTACCAAGGTAAGTGAACCTGCGCACCTGATCAATTTTTTCGTTGCCCAACGTCAACTTTTCATCTTCACTTATTCCTAGCTTTAGTGACTTTGTCTTTTTAACACTAATTTTCAAACCTATTCTAGCACCCTGAACTCGCAAAACCTCTAAAAGTTTTGCTCACACTTTTATGTAGGATGCTGAAATCATCGCCATAACCTAAGTCCAGGAGAGTTTTTCCTCCCCATTTGATTTCGTGGTCTCCCATGGTGTTTCCTGCGCTCCTTAAGACAAAATCCGTCAAAATGATCAATATAAAGGGGTATAGAACACAACCCTGCTTAACTCCTGATTTAATACAAAATCAGCTGCTAGCCTCATTTTCTACCTTACCTGCAACAGTCTTATTCTCGTATGTAGGACCAACCACTTTAATGTATTTGTCTGGTATACCATACAAGGATAAGACCTTTGCTAAAATTCTTCTATCAACAGAAGCGAACGCTTGCTCGTAATCTATAAAACTTAGGACCAAAGGTGTTTGACAACTCAGGCACTTCTAAATTTTTAACATAAGAGTGAAAATTTGGTCGACATATTCTCTAGCTTTTCTAAAACCGCTCTGTTATTCTCTTAAAATTTTGTCTACAGAATCTCTCAGTCTGAAAAGTATCAAAATACTAAGTAAACCTACAGAGACCAGACTAATGCCTCAATAATTACGATAATCATTCTTACTACCTTTCTTATACGGTGGCTTTTTTAAGGTTTTCCTAAAATCGTTAGGTACTTCCCTTTTTTTTAAGTTCATATTCATAATCTTCAGTAACTTAATTCTAATTTCAAAGCCACCATAATTAAGAAACTCATTTATCACACTATCAGCACCTAGAACCTTATATCTTTAATCCTTTTAGTACTGTCACTAATTCTTCTTCACAGAACAAATCTTCCTTCACAACCAAGGTATCATACCTTTTTCATTTTCTTCTATATCTTTTCCTGTAACTGTATCATGATTTAGCACATTCTCAAAATGCTCTACTCATCTCTCTTTAACTCTTTCTTTATCACTAATTGTGGCCCCGTTCCTATTTTTAACTGGGACAAGTCCAGATTGACTACTCCCTCTCAGTTTATTAACATGCCTGTACAATATTATACTAATATGCCGTCTAGTTGCAGCTGCCAGATCCTCGGCAATTTTATCCATGGCCTCCAATTCTTACCTCCTTAGTTTATATTATAATGCTTTCTCCACTTTATTTACATTCCATTTGTTTTTATAGCAGAGAGCATGGAATGAGTACCTTATACGCGGAGGATGACAAGAATGAAAATAAAGATGACCCCCATGATCTGTATTGATAAACCATAGATGGGCCTATTTCTTCTACCTAGTCCCGGCCCCTCTCATAGAAAAGAAGCTCCCCCACGCACAAGGGGATTAAGCCAATCCGTCCTAAAATAAATGGTAGAAAAAGTATGCTTCTTAAATAATGTCTTAAATTAAGACTACATGATTTAATAAAATAGGGCAATGTAACCTCCAGTCCAACGAGGAATAAAAGTATAATTTTCTCAAATCCCCCTAGAATGGGTCTCATGTCCCCCGAAAAACCTCAATAGAAACAATAAACCCCCATAACGGTCCCCAATAAAGAATGAAGAGGGGGGCTAAGTAATCCCCCTCTTCGTCCCGGTAGTCACAGCTCAGATTGTAATTGCGAGAGCATAAACATACTAAAGCGACTCGAGATGAATAGACTCTCGTCATAGGACATGAGGCTAGTATGAGCACGCTGGGGACCAATACAGATAATTCTTCTGAAGATTCAATGATTAAGTCCTTTGAGAAAAAACCTGATAAGAACGGGAACACCATTAGTCTTAGGGAAGATACCAAAATAATATAAAATAATATAACTCGTATGTTGGAGTATTTTAAAGACCCCCTCCCCACCCGACGCATATCCTGTACACCTAACGTGTGAATTACCACCCCCGAACATTTAAAAAGAAAAGCCTTAAAGAGGGCGTGAGCAAAGAGATGAAAGTAACAGAATAACGTTAACCCTAGGCCTAGAAAGAATATTATTACCCCAAATTGGCTCAACGGGGATAGCGTGATTACTCGTTTTAGATCATTTTTCCCAAACGCAGCTAGCCCAGAAAAGAATGAGGTCACGGCTCCAGCAATATTAGTATATATATGTATATATATATATATATATATATATATATGCATATATATATATATATATATATATATATATATATATATATATATATATATATATATATATATATATATATATATATATATATATATATATATATATATATATATATATATATATATATATATATATATATATATATATATATATATATATATATATATATATATATATATATATATATATATATATATATATATATATATATTCCAGTAACTGTATCTTGGTTTAGCAAATTCTTAAAATGTTCCACCCACTTCTCTTTACTTCTTTCCTTATCACTAAATGTGCCCCTGTTCCTATCTTTAACTGGGACAAGTCTGGATTGACTACTCCCTCTCAATTTATTAACATGCCAGTACAATATTATACTAATATGCCGTCTAGTTGCAGCTTCCAGATCCTCGGCAATTTTATCCATAGCCTCCAATTCTTACATCCTTAGTTTATATTATAATGCTTTCTCCACTTTCTTTACATTCCATTTGTTTTTATAGCAGAGAGCATGGAATGAGTACCTTATACGAGGAGGATGACAAGAATGAAAATAAAGATGACCCCCATGATCTGTATTGATAAACCATAGATGGGCCTATTTCTTCTACCTAGTCCCGGCCCCTCTCATAGAAAAGAAGCTCTCCCACGGCTCCAGCAATAATGAGCAAGGAGCACCCTCTTCCTTCGAATGAGGGAGATAGCCGAATTATCAGGTAAACCCCAGAAGTTACTATTGGAGGAGGACTGGAGGAGGAGACATGGTTTTTATAAAACATAATTAAGAGATAAGAAGTAATTCCGAGCCCGTCCCAACCTAGTATTAATCTTAGTCCGTCTGATGTAATGATTAACAAGATTATAGACGAAATAAATCCTAACAATATATATATATATATATATATATATATATATATATATATATATATATATATATATATATATATACATATATATATATATATATATATATATATATATATATATATATATATATATATATATATATATATATATATATATATATATATATATATATATATATATATATATATATATATATATATATATATATATATCAATTTTATCAATTATGTTCTTTTTGAACAATAACAGTAAAAAAGGACCAATCCTATCAATGGGATAAAATGAGTTCTTCTGATCAAATATTCTTTTAAGCTATACTTTAATCAACTAGAAATATAAAGGCTTTTTCCGTGACTAGTGCTAGAATAAAGATAAATACAATAGCAAGATGAGAAGAAACATAAAATTCCGGATAAAACCCCTATTTACCAATCTTAACCGAAACGCCAATAAAAAAGTATATCTCGGAAAAGAAATTGACCGATGGGGGGAGTCCTATATTGAAGAAACTGATAGCGAGCCACCAAAACATAAGTACGGGAGAACAGAAGTTGTTCTACGGGTAAGCAAGAATCTGTGACTTCAACTGCGCATATAAAATAAGTAGCTCAAATAAAATAGCCCAGAGGAACAAATCCCGTGTGAGACCATCATTAGAATTGATCTAGTATTTGAATAATACCCAGATATGAGCATAGCTAGAATAATGAATGATATACGGGCTACGGAAGAATAGGCAATTAAAGATTTGACATTGGATGGTCCCTGAACTCAATCCCTGAACTAAGTAAAGACCATACCCGCTCAGTTTCAAGAGAATCGCGGCTATTACTATGGAACCGGTGACTGGTGCCTCTACGTGGGCACTAGGAAGCCAAATGTGGGTAAAATGTACAGGGAGTTTGACCAAAAACGACAGAATCGCTAGCAAAAAAGTTGTGCTATCTCTGAAGTTTCCCTAAAAATTGTAGGACAGACCATAGTGGATCATTCTTGTTTGTCATTTCAGTGGATCATTTCTTGTTCTATACACTTGTTTCTAAATACACGCCTGTATGAGCAATGATAATAAAAAGGAGGGGAAAAGAGGAAACAAGTGTATAGAACAAGAAATAGAATGATCCACTATGAAGAAACAAGGATGATCCACTATGATTCTATAAACTCCCACTGTAAGAACACAAATAACCAGAAGAAATGACAAGCTGAATTTTGCACCGTAGGATATGAAGGGTACTATCGTCCATAGGAAGAAGAAAGGAAATAGGCTGAACACAATGAATAAAAGCTCAAATAGGGATAAAATTCTTGTAATAGACAGTGATGATGATAAGAGTGACAGAAATTCACAAAAATACTAGATATTTCGGTCACATATGCAGTGACTGTCATCAGTAGTAAAGAAGTTATCCCTATTTGAACTTTTATTTATCGTCATGGAAAGGTAGTGTGGTCTTAGAAATTATCTAGGCTAAATACAGGAGCTAGAAGATAGGGTATAAAATTGGAAACTAGCGGGAGTGACACCTCCTTACAAAAGAATTTAATTCCGTCGGAAAATTGTCGGAGTACTCCGAAAAAGCCCACTTTGTTTGGACCCTTGCGTAATTGGATATACCCTAGAACTTTTCGTTCTAGTAGTGTTAAAAAAGCAACTTAAACTAAAATTATAACTACATGGAGGAAAATAAAATAGATAATTTATGCTTATGCTATCAACTAAAGTATCTTTATAGATAGATCCTAAATCTAATGCCTTTGTCTGCCAAGCTGATATAAAACCCCGGGAGGTCCTTTCGTACTATCCCGAGTAGATTGGTCTTGGGGGGTAGAAACAAACCTGGCTTACGCCGGTCTGAACTCACATCACGTAGGGATTTAATAGTCGAACAGACTACCTCACTAAGCTGCTGCACCGAGTAGGATCCCTGAACCAACATTGAGGTAAACTCTTTTGTCGATTTGGACTCTCAAAAAGAATTACGCTGTAATCCCTAAGGTAACTTGCTCTATGTTCATCGAAGAATCAATGATCATCTATTGTTGTATATGTACTCACGATTGTTTATTCTGTTCTCGCCGTCACCACCGCCCGAACATTCTTTTTTCTACCTGGTACCTACCATTAGGAAAAAGAGTTAAATGTATACATGGCAATGGGATCGTATCGTCCTCCAAGAATATTTCAGCTTTTTCACTTAAAAATTTAATTGGGTTTAGTCAGGGAGACAGACTGCCTCTCGTCAGACCATTGATTCCCTAGGCTTTCCATGCAATCAAGCTCTTGCATGAATTTTGCTTGTAGTGCAAGGGGAATCCGTCTTCCAGGCTGCAGAGATGTTTCAGTTTCTTCTCGAAGGACTATTTTGCAAGTCTCTTCAATTTTGCAAAAACTCTGAAAATTCATCAAAGAGTTGGCTTGTATATGCTGGATTACTCTGAAGGCTGAGGACTAGTTTGACAAGGTTCAGCTGCTGGATTGCATATTAGCCCACTATTGGAGTTGGAGCAGACTGCACAACGAACAATTCAAGCAAGCTTTGATTACGATCCTTGTAGGCACACTTCAATCTGCAAGTGCCAATTACTGGGATCTTTTGACCACAGAAACTAGTAAGGACATTATTAGTTGGGTAACTTCTCGACTGTGATCTTAGCTTGTCAACAAAGTGCTTTGGAATTATATTGGCTTGTGCCTCAGTATCAATCTTGAATCGGACACTAATCTGTCTATTGATTCTTATGCTCGCATATGGCTGATCATCTCCATTCTCTGCTGAGATTTCATGAATAAAGAGCTGATCATCTCTAGTCTGATCTGTAGATTCAATAACATTGACACTTTTCTTCGCACTGTGACAAACTCTATTTTACTATTTTACTTTATATTTACTACAAGCTTTCCCCTAGCAGGGCAGTTGTGACTCACTGAATATTCCCTACCACAGAAATAGCAGTCAGATTTGGATGTTTTCTGGATACGTGAGTTCGGGTTTCTCTTAATTGCATCAACTTCTTTTCTGGTTACTGAGCTGTTCATGTTGCCTTCGACAGACATTATTCTCAGTTGTGCCTGGGTCTCAGTGTATGCTCTGGCGATTTTGATAGCTTCAGCTAAATGTCAACTCTGATCCTGACTGAAGAAGGTTTTTCCTGATCCTCTGATTGTTCGTTCCAAATATGAGTCTGTCACATACCATTTCGTCGCTAAGTATCACCTGCATAGGAACAGTCATGCACAAGAATCTTGAGTTGGGTATCATTTTGTTGAACGGTCTCGCCGTCTTTTTTATCACGCTTATGGAACACATACCGAGAGAAGATTGGGTTTGCCCTTGGGCTGAAATAGTCGTCATTTTCTGCATGTACATATCGATCTTGTTTTCTTCTGCATTAGCTAATGTCCAGGTGCTGAATATGTCAAGCCCTTTTTCTCCCAGCCAAAATAACAGGTATGAACACTGCACTTTCTCCGAATTTCCATTGAGAGGACCATCGAACATAAGATCTGCGTGGCTCTTCAATCTGATCCATGTTTCTCTAGGGTTGTCTGATTCCCAATTCAACTCTAGATAATAAATGGTGGCGTCTATGTCCGTCTATTCTGACACCAAGCGTAGCTAAGAAACACAGATAAGCAGGCTCACGCGTTTTATTCAAAAACCCAGGGCACAACCTGCAAATAATCACACATAAGCAAAAGTAAAGCAAGCAATTATATAGCAAGCCCAATTAAAATAAAGCACTAACTCCAAGCTAGAATGTTACAATTTTATTGGCAGTAGCTTAACTCATGTATTTAGTGATTTCAGTTTGTTCTAAGTTTGACTTAAATTTATTTCAATACAATCTGATGAGTAAGTCATAAGTATTCAGAAAGAAAGAATCATTGTATTATTGTTGCAACGGTTCAGTCCTGGAGATGTAAAAAGGATGGAATCCTTTCTTTTTATTTGTGCCTCAGTCTGATTTAATATTCTTTTCAGTATCGTGCGTCACACTGTTTTCCCTGATTCAAAGATATTTCTTAACCAGATTTCTTCCTTTGGTCTGCTACTACACCATTGAGCTACTGATTTCTACCATGGAAAAGTGAATCCATCGGTATGTATCATAATTATTATCTGCGAGAAGTTTGTGGTTGTAATTTCCTGTTCTTGTGAAATAAATCTTGTGAATATTTACTGATGCTACAGAAACTAGAAAGGGAAAGTAAATGATGAGAACTAGAAATTATGCTGTAGACATAGGAAATTGAACAACGCTAGTGATGAAAATCTAATGAAAGAACTGGAAATCCAACAAACAAGATGGAAATTCAAAAAAGATCTTAAAACCCAACATGTATATTGTTAACAAATTGAAAATTCAATAGCATAAGAAGACATCCAACGGGTTTACGGCAAGCAGGCCCGACCTCCTAAAATTAGGAGGCAATCTCTTCGTTCAACAGGCGGAGGCAAGTTTTGCCAAATTCCTTCCAGACTTTTTAGAATAAGTTCTATTCAATGTTTGTAATTCTCCCCATTTTATCATTATGATTGTTGAACATTAATAGTCAGCACCGGCTAGAATACATTGATTAGTTTTAAATTATTATTTAGGTGTAACTGATTGTTACACCCTGGCAACTTTTAAGCCTGTTCATTTCACTAATAGTGTTTTAATACAATTTTTTTCTAGAGTTCGTCCCCTAGAAAACCATCCTTGCGGAGTACCGTAAAGGAGTATTCTGCCAACCAGATATACAGGTACGAAATATTTTTCACACCGACTTTGAATTTAAAGAGAATTATGAAACGGTCATCTTTAGTTAATGTAGATCAGTAAGTAATGCAGAAAAAACCTGATAAGAACGGGAATACCATTAGTCTTAGGGAAGATTCCAAAATAATATAAAATACTATAACTCGTATATTGGAGTATTTCAGAGACCCCCCCCCCCCATCCGACGTATATCCTATACACCTAACGAGTGGATTACCACCCCCGAACATATAAAAAGAAGAGTCTTAAAGAGGGCGTGACCAAAGAGATGAAAGTAACAGAATAACGTTAACCCTAGGCCTAGAGAGAATATTATTACCCCAAATTGGCTCAACTGGTTGAACTTCCTTGAAGTAATGATATTAGGGCTGTTTTAAAACATTTTTAAAAAAACCTTTCAGTTTTAATGATTGAATTTTAATGTAAGTTTCTTTTATATTGTTTTTATTCTCTTCGTCTGTTTTGCTGAGGACGGCCCTTGTATATAGAATAGAATAGAATATGATTTATTGGCTAAAATAGCACAAAAGCTAGCATAAGCACGTCAGAATTACCATAACAAAACAAATGTTATGTGATAAACATAAAACAAAAAAATCAATAATAAAACAGATGTCAGGGGAAAAGTTATATCAATTATTAAAATAGGAAACAAAATAGGGGACAAAAGAGATTTTTGTATCTCATGGTCAACATTTGGGGATACAGGTCCAGTTGGGTATTTGGAGCTCTAAGAGCATTGCGCCTTGTATTAGGAAGGGTTGGGGGATTTTCTTTAAAGGGAGGGAGAAAACGTCGATGATAGTCAGAATTAAGGCACTTGAGACCAAAGTTCATGGTAAGGATGTGACGTCTTGCATAAAAATTTCCCCGTTGTTTCTACTTATTTGTTTATGATGGAAAGGCAGTGTGGTCTTCGTCGCTATTTGAGACCATCATTAGAATTGATCTAGTATTTGAATAATACCCAGATACGAGCATAGCTAGAATAATGAATGATATACGGGCTACGGGAGAATAGGCAATTAAAGATTGGAAATTGGATGGTCGTAGGCAATTTTAACAACTGTAAATTCCACCCACCATGCAAACTCCTATCACTGCAGTTTCATTATAGATGCTCAATCCCTGAACTGACCATACCCGCCCAGTTTCGAGAGAATCGCGGCTATTACTATGGAACCGGTGACTGGTGCCTCTATGTTGGCACTAGGAAGCCAAATGTGGGTAAAATATACAGGGAGTTTGACCAAAAACGACAGAATTGTTAGCAAAAAAGTTGTGCTATCTCTGAAGTTTCCCTAAAATTGTAGGACAGATCATAGTGGATCATTCTTGTTTGTCATTTCAGTGGATCATTTCTTGTTCTATACACTTGTTTCTAAATACACGCCTGTATGAGCAATGATAATAAAAAGCAGGGGTAAAGAGGAAACAAGTGTATAGAACAAGAAATAGAATGATCCACTATGAAGAAACAAGGATGATCCACTATGATTCTATAAACTCCCACTGTAATAACACAAATAACCAGAAGAAATGACAAGCTGAATTTTGCACCGTAGGATATGAAGGGTACTATCGTCCATAGGAAGAAGAAATGAAATAGGCTGAACACAATAAATAAAAGCTCAAATAGGGATAAAATTCTTGTAATAGACAGTGATGATGATAAGAGTGACAGAAATTCACAAAAATACTAGATATTTCGGTCACAAATGCAGTGACCGTCATCAGTAGTAAAGAAGTTATTCCTGTTTGAACTTTTATTTTTATCGTGATGGAAAGGTAGTGTGGTCTTCGAAATTATCTAAGCTAAATACAGGAGCTACAAGATAGGGTATAAAATTGGAAACTAGCAGGAGTGACACCTCCTTACAAAAGAATTTAATTCCGTCGGAAAATGGTTGGAGTACTCCCAAAAAGCCCACTTTGTTTGGACCCTTGCGTAATTGGATGTACCCTAGAACCTTTCGTTCTAGTAGTGTTAAAAAAGCAACTAAAACTAAAATTATAAATACATGGAGGAAAATAAAATAGATAATTAATGCTTATGCTATCAACTAAAGTATCCTAAATCTAATGCCTTTGTCTGCCAAGCTGATATAAAACTCCGGGAGGTTCTTTCGTACTATCCCGAGTAGATTGGTCTTGGGGGTAGAAACAAACCTGGCTTACGCCGGTCTGAACTCACATCACGTAGGGATTTAATATTCGAACAGACTACCTCGCTCACCGAGTAGAATCCCTGAACCAACATCGAGGTAAACTCTTTTGTCGATTTGGACTCTCAAAAAGAATTACGCTGTAATCCCTAAGGTAACTTGCTCTATGTTCATCGAAGAATCAATGATCATCTATTGATGTATATGTACTCACGATGGTTTATTCTTTTCTCGCCGTCACCACCGCCCGAACATTATGTTTTTTACCTAGTTACCTACCATTAGGAAAAGGAGTTAAATGTATACATGGCAATGAGACCGTATCGTCCTTCAAGAATATTTAAGCTTTGTCACTTAAAAATTTAATTCGGTTTAGTCAGGGAGACACACCGCCTCTCGTCAGACCATTGATTCCCTACACTTTCCATGCAATCAATCTCTTGCATGAATTTTGTTTGTAGTGCAAGGGAAATCCGTTTTCCAGGCTGCACTGATGTTTTAGTTCCTTCTCGAAGGAATATTTTGCAAGTCTCTTCGATTTTGCAAAAACTCTGAAAATTCATCAAAGAGTTGGCTTGTATATGCTGGATAGCGCTGAAGGCTGAGGACTAGTTTGACAATGTTGGCTTGTATATGCTGGATAGCGCTTAAGGCTGAGGACTAGTTTGACAATGTTCAGCTGCTGGCTTGCAGATTGGCCCACTATTGGAGTTGGAGCAGACTGCACAACGAAGAATTCAAGCAAGCTTTGTCGTGGATTGTCGTTTATGCGGCAGGTTCATGTAGTAAGTTTAGAAACCGCCAAATTCTTTAGATTTTGATCCTACTACCCTAGTAGGACCCCTAGTACTACTCTAGTACTATTACTACCCTAGTACTACCCTAGTAGGTCAAACATCTAGGATTGGATACCCTAGTAGCCCATTCTTAATTAACCTTGGTAGTAGGATAAAAATCTAAAGATTTTGGTGGTTTATAAACAGTTTAAAACGTCGTTAAAACGACGGTATATAACTAGTTTAACAAACCCCGTTGTATTCGGTCGTGGATTGTCGTTTATGCGGCAGGTTCATGTAGTAAGTTTAGAAGCCACCAAATTCTTTAGATTTTGATCCTACTACCCTAGTAGGACCCCTAGTACTACCCTTGTACTAGTACTACCCTAGTAGGTCAAACATCTAGGATTAGATACCCTAGTAGTCCATTCTTAATTAACCTGGGTAGTAGGATCAAAATCTAAAGAATTTGGCGGTTTCTAAACTTACTACATGAACCTGCCGCATAAACGACAATCCACGACCGAATCCAACTGGGTTTGTTAAACTATTTATATACCGTCGTTTAGGGGACTAGACAAATATATCCTCTTAAGTGCTTAGGCTAAGAAATCAGATCAAGGTGTAGCACATACCCGGGAGAGGGTGGGTTACAATGAGAACTCACACGGAACCTCTATATTATTATAGGGGGGAAGGTAGAATTAGAAGTAAGACTCGATACACTGAAGAAAGCTTTGAGAAATGTACACATCGCCCGTCGCTCTCTTTTCCGAAGAGATAAGTCGTAACAAAGTAGGTGTACTGGAAGGTTTGTCTTGAAAGGGGGGAGGGAGTTTGAATAAATATTTTATTTACACTAGGAAGATAATTTAAGAGTGCTCCCCAAACTCTTACATACACTGGTTATTTAAAATGATATTACATAAGTAAAAGAATTGAACTTCATTTACAAGCAAGTACTGAAAAGGAAAACTTTGCTAATTCTAAAAAAGTTTGTCTCTGTACCATTTGTATCAGGGTTTATAAAATTTTGGCCACTATCGTCAAATCCCCAAATATGGTGATCTACATTAATTAAAGATGACTGTTTCATAATTCTCTTTAAAATCAATGTCGGTGTGAAAAACATTTCGTACCTGTATATCTGGTTGGCAGAATACTCCTTTAGGGTACTCCGCAAGGAAGGTTTTCTAGGGGACGAGCTTTAGAAAAAAATTGTATTAAAACACTATCAGTGAAATGAACAGGCTTAAAAGTGGCCAGGGTGTAACAACCAGTTACACCTAAATAATAATTTAAAACTAATCAATGTATTCTAGCCGGTGCTGACTATTAAAGTTCAACAATCATAATGATGAAATTGGTAGAATTACAAACATTGAATAGAACTTATTCTAAAAAGTCTGGAAGGAATTTGGCAAAACTTGCCTCCGCCTGTTTAACAAAGAGATTGCCTCCTAATTTTAGGAGGTCGGGCCTGCTTGCCGTAAACCCGTTGGATGTCTTCTTTTGCTATTGAATTTTTAATTTGTTAACAATATACATGTTGGGTTTTAAGATCTTTTTTGAATTTCCATCTTGTCTGTTGGATTTCCAGTTCTTTCATTAGATTTTCATCACTAGCGTTGTTCAATTTCCTAGGTCTACAGCATAATTTCTAGTTCTCATCATTTACTTTCCCTTTCTAGTTTCTGAAGCATCAGTAAATATCAAATAAGTACTCATTTATTTCACAAGAACAGAAAATTACAACCACAAACTTTTTGCAGATAATATGATACATACCGATGGATTCACTTTTTCATGGTAGAAATCAGTAGCTCAATGGTGTAGTAGCAGCCCAAAGGAAGAAATCTGGATAAGAAATATCTTCGAATCAGGGAAAACAGTGTGACGCACGATACTGAAAAGAATATTAAATCAGACTGAGGCACAAATAAAAAGAAAGGATTCCATCCTTTTTACATCTCCAGGACTGAACCGTTGCAACAATAATACCATGATTCTTTCTTTCTGAATACTTATGACTTACTCATCAGATCGTAGGGAAATAAATTTAAGTCAAACTTAGAACAAACTGAAATCACTAAACACATGAGTTAAGCTACTGCCAATAAAATTGCAACATTCTAGCTTGGAATTAGTGCTTTATTTTACTTGTGCTTGCTATATAATTGCTTGCTTTACTTTTGCTTATGTGTGATTATTTGCAGGTTGTGCCCTGGGTTTTTGAATAAAACGCGTGAGCCTGCTTATCTGGGTTTCTTAGCTACGCTTGGTGTCAGAATAAACGGACATAGACGCCGCCATTTATTATCCAGAGTTGAATTGGGAATCAGACAACCCTAGAGAAACATGGATCAGATTCAAGAGCCACGCAGAGCTTATGTTCGATGGTCCTCTCAATGGAAAGTCGAAGAAAGTGCAGTGTGCATACCTGTTATTTTGGCTGGGAGAAAAAGGGCGTGACATATTCAGCACCTGGACATTAGCTAATGCAGAAAAAAAAGATCGATATGTACATGCAGAAAATGACGACTATTTCAGCCCAAGGGCAAACCCAATCTTCTCTCGGTATGTGTTCCATAAGCGTGATCAAAAAGACGGTGAGACCGTTCAACAACATGTTACCGAACTCAAGATTCTTGTGCATGACTGTTCCTATGCAGGTGATACTAAGGACGAAATGGTATGTGACAGACTCATATTTGGAACGAACAATCAGAGGATCAAGAAAAACCTTCTTCAGTCAGGATCAGAGTTGACATTTAGCTGAAGCTATCAAAATCGCTAGAGCATACACTGAGACCCAGGCACAACTGAGAATAATGTCTGTCGAAGGCAACATGAACAGCTCAGTAAGAAGAAAAGAAGTTGATGCAATTAAGAGAAACCCGAACTCACGTATCCAGAAAACATCTAAATCTGACTGTTATTTCTTTGGTAGTGAAAATTCAGTGAGTCACAACTGCCCTGCTAAGGGGAAAGCTTGTAGTAAATATAAAGTAAAATAGTAAAATAGAGTTTGTCACAGTGCGAAGAAAAGTGTCAATGTTATTGAATCTACAGATCAGACTAGAGATGATCAGCTCTTTATTCATGAAATCTCAGCAGAGAATGGAGATGATCAGCCATATGCGAGCATAAGAATCAATAGACAGATTAGTGTCCGATTCAAGATTGATACTGAGGCACAAGCCAATATAATTCCAAAGCACTTTGTTGACAAGCTAAGATCACAACCGAAAAGTTACCCAACTAATAATGTCCTTACTAGTTTCTGTGTTCAAAAGATCCCAGTAATTGGCACTTGCAGATTGAAGTGTGCGTACAAGGATCGTAATCAAAGCTTGCTTGAATTCTTCGTTGTGCAGTCTGCTCCAACTCCAATAGTGGGCTAATCTGCAAGCCAGCAGCTGAACATTGTCAAACTAGTCCTCAGCCTTCAGAGTTATCCAGCATATACAAGCCCACTCTTTGATGAATTTTCAGAGTTTTTGCAAAATCGAAGAGACTTGCAAAATATTCCTTCGAGAAGGAACTAAAACATCAGTGCAGCCTGGAAGACGGATTCCCCTTGCACTACAAGCAAAATTCATGCAAGAGCTTGATTGCCTTAAAGAGGGCGTGAGCAAAAAGATGAAAGTAACAGAATAACGTTAACCCTAGGCCTAGAAAGAATATTATTACCCCAAATTGGCTCAACGTGGATAGCGCGATTACTCGTTTTAGATCATTTTTCCCAAACGCAGATAGTCCAGAGAAAATGAGGTCACAGCTACAGCAATAATGAGCAAGGAGCATCCTCTTCCTTCGAATGAGGGAGATAGCCAAATTATCAGGTAAATCCCAGCAGTTACTACTGAAGAATGACTGGAGAAGGAGAAATGGTTTTTATAAAACATAATTAAGAGATAAGAAGTAATTCCGAGCCCGCCCCAACTTAGTATATTAATCTTATTCCGTCTGATGTAATGATGAACATATATACGAAATAAATCCTTAAATATATATATATATATATATATATATATATATATATATATATATATATATATATATATATATATATATATATATATATATATATATATATATAATATATATATATATATATATATATATATATATATATATATATATATATATATATATATATATATATATATATATATATATATATATATATATATATATATATATATATATATATGTATATATATATATATATATATATATATATATATATATATATATATATATATATATATATATATATATATATATATATATATATATATATATATATATATATATATATATATATATATATATATATATATCATCTTGCATTTCT